>NC_079439.1:56913177-57213177 GCF_903798145.1 Danio aesculapii
GGGGTCACAGACCCTTCAGCTGGAGGACAAGGGGCCCTCCAAGAGCCCAAACTGCCACCCAGGGACAGTAGCTGGCCCCTGGGGCAGCCTGCTGGGGTCACAGACCCTTCAGCTGGAGGACAAGGGGCCCTCAAGAGCCCAAACTGCCACCCAGGGACAGTAGCTGGCCCCTGGGGCAGCCTGCTGGGGTCACAGACCCTTCAGCTGGAGGACAAGGGGCCCTCCAGAGCCCAAACTGCCACCCAGGGACAGTAGCTGGCCCCTGGGGCAGCCCACTGGGGTCACAGACCCTTCAGCTGGAGGACAAGGGGCCCTCAAGAGCCCAAACTGCCACCCAGGGACAGTAGCTGGCCCCTGGGGCAGCCTGCTGGGGTCACAGACCCTTCAGCTGGAGGACAAGGGGCCCCCAAGAGCCCAAACTGCCACCCAGGGACAGTAGCTGGCCCCTGGGGCAGCCCACTGGGGTCACAGACCCTTCAGCTGGAGGACAAGGGGCCCTCCAGAGCCCAAACTGCCACCCAGGGACAGTAGCTGGCCCCTGGGGCAGCCTGCTGGGGTCACAGACCCTTCAGCTGGAGGACAAGGGGCCCCCAAGAGCCCAAACTGCCACCCAGGGACAGTAGCTGGCCCCTGGGGCAGCCCTGCTGGGGTCACAGACCCTTCAGCTGGAGGACAAGGGGCCCTCCAAGAGCCCAAACTGCCACCCAGGGACAGTAGCTGGCCCCTGGGGCAGCCTGCTGGGGTCACAGACCCTTCAGCTGGAGGACAAGGGGCCCTCCAAGAGCCCAAACTGCCACCCAGGGACAGTAGCTGGCCCCTGGGGCAGCCTGCTGGGGTCACAGACCCTTCAGCTGGAGGACAAGGGGCCCTCCAGAGCCCAAACTGCCACCCAGGGACAGTAGCTGGCCCCTGGGGCAGCCTGCTGGGGTCACAGACCCTTCAGCTGGAGGACAAGGGGCCCTCAAGAGCCCAAACTGCCACCCAGGGACAGTAGCTGGCCCCTGGGGCAGCCTGCTGGGGTCACAGACCCTTCAGCTGGAGGACAAGGGGCCCTCAAGAGCCCAAACTGCCACCCAGGGACAGTAGCTGGCCCCTGGGGCAGCCCACTGGGGTCACAGACCCTTCAGCTGGAGGACAAGGGGCCCTCAAGAGCCCAAACTGCCACCCAGGGACAGTAGCTGGCCCCTGGGGCAGCCTGCTGGGGTCACAGACCCTTCAGCTGGAGGACAAGGGGCCCTCCAGAGCCCAAACTGCCACCCAGGGACAGTAGCTGGCCCCTGGGGCAGCCTGCTGGGGTCACAGACCCTTCAGCTGGAGGACAAGGGGCCCTCAAGAGCCCAAACTGCCACCCAGGGACAGTAGCTGGCCCCTGGGGCAGCCTGCATGGGGTCACAGACCCTTCAGCTGGAGGACAAGGGGCCCTCAAGAGCCCAAACTGCCATCCCAGGGACAGTAGCTGGCCCCTGGGGCAGCCTGCTGGGGTCACAGACCCTTCAGCTGAGGGACAAGGGGCCCTCAAGAGCCCAAACTGCCACCCAGGGACAGTAGCTGGCCCCTGGGGCAGCCTGCCTGGGGTCACAGACCCTTCAGCTGGAGGACAAGGGGCCCTCCAAGAGCCCAAACTGCCACCCAGGGACAGTAGCTGGCCCCTGGGGCAGCCTGCTGGGGTCACAGACCCTTCAGCTGGAGGACAAGGGGCCCTCCAAGAGCCCAAACTGCCACCCAGGGACAGTAGCTGGCCCCTGGGGCAGCCTGCTGGGGTCACAGACCCTTCAGCTGGAGGACAAGGGGCCCTCCAAGAGCCCAAACTGCCACCCAGGGACAGTAGCTGGCCCCTGGGGCAGCCCTGCTGGGGTCACAGACCCTTCAGCTGGAGGACAAGGGGCCCTCCAAGAGCCCAAACTGCCACCCAGGGACAGTAGCTGGCCCCTGGGGCAGCCTGCTGGGGTCACAGACCCTTCAGCTGGAGGACAAGGGGCCCTCCAAGAGCCCAAACTGCCACCCAGGGACAGTAGCTGGCCCCTGGGGCAGCCTGCTGGGGTCACAGACCCTTCAGCTGGAGGACAAGGGGCCCCCAAGAGCCCAAACTGCCACCCAGGGACAGTAGCTGGCCCCTGGGGCAGCCTACTGGGGTCACAGACCCTTCAGCTGGAGGACAAGGGGCCCTCCAAGAGCCCAAACTGCCACCCAGGGACAGTAGCTGGCCCCTGGGGCAGCCCTGCTGGGGTCACAGACCCTTCAGCTGGAGGACAAGGGGCCCTCCAAGAGCCCAAACTGCCACCCAGGGACAGTAGCTGGCCCCTGGGGCAGCCTACTGGGGTCACAGACCCTTCAGCTGGAGGACAAGGGGCCCTCCAGAGCCCAAACTGCCACCCAGGGACAGTAGCTGGCCCCTGGGGCAGCCTGCTGGGGTCACAGACCCTTCAGCTGGAGGACAAGGGGCCCTCCAAGAGCCCAAACTGCCACCCAGGGACAGTAGCTGGCCCCTGGGGCAGCCTGCTGGGGTCACAGACCCTTCAGCTGGAGGACAAGGGGCCCTCAAGAGCCCAAACTGCAACCCAGGGAGAGTGGGTGGACCCTGGGGCAACCTGCTGGGGTCAGAGACCCTGCAGCTGAAGGGCAAGGGGCCCTTAAAAGCCAAACTGCAACCCAGGGAGAGTGGCAGGCCCCAGAGCAGCCTGCTGGGGTCACTGACCCTGCAGCTGTATGGCAAGAGGCCCTCAAGAGCCCAAACTGCAACCCAGGGACAGTAGCTGGCCCCTGGGTCAGCCCACTGGGCCACAGAACCCTGCAGCTGGAGGAAAAGGGGTGCTCAAGAGCCCAAACTGCAACCCAGGGAGAGTGGCTGGCCCCTGGGGCACCCTGCTGGGGTCACAGAACTTGTAGCTGAAGGGCAAGGGGCACTCAAGAGCCCAAACTGCCACCAGGGAGAGTGGCGGGCCCCTGGGGTTTTGTTTGTTATTGTTGTCAAAGGGGAAAAAAGTTTGTTGTTTTTTCCCAGACATTTAAAAAGAATATATTTTAGAGCAGTAACCACAAGTGATATCTTTATCTAAGATTATCATATCATCAGAATCTTATACCAGCCCATGCCTAGTACCACTAGACTCACAGCTGAATGCTATTGGTTTACAGGAGTAGTCATAGTGAGCAACAAGCAAGCAAAACAACAAAGAAAGTGGCCATTTTTCAATACACAGCCAAAACACCATAATAACCAAAGTGATCGAAGTTCATCTTCATAAATTGTTCATCAATCATCTTGTGACAAACAGCCACATGCCAAGAAAGTAAGAACATAATCTGCTGTATGTCCTCAATTGTTGTCTATGTTGGCATTTACAGTAAGTTCACCAATACATATGATTAGGTTGAAGCACTTCTCACACTCGGACAAACGTGAGAGTGAAGCTTAAAACGAGCAAAGAATCATTTCAGCAACTTAAAACATGAATAAACTGATTTTAATCTGATTAAAATCTGATTAAAATTTTTAACTGATTTCTGTCCTCGACTTTTGGAATGTTACAAGAATTTGGATGAAAAAATTACTTTTATAAAAAAGGGTACAGTTCCTGGTTAAGATAAATATACAATTAGAGGTTTGTATATTAGTTAAAACTGGTGAAATTTCAAAGAACATAAGGTCTCTAACTGGGTTCATATACTTTTTTTTATTACTAATATTAATTTCCATTAGCATAACTGCAGCTCCAATTAAATCCTGTTCAAAGAAAGTTAGTAATTAACATTATACACTACCTGACAAAAATCTTGTCGTCGATCTCAGTTGTAAAAGCAACAAATAATAACTTGACTTCTAGTTGATCATTTGGAAAAGTGGCAGAAGATAATTTTTCTGAAGAATCATCTGTTGAACTGCATCCCAATCATCACAACTACTGCAGAAACTTATCCTCCTTACACTGGCTGCCTGTTAAGTTTCATATTGAATTTAAAATATTAATTCTAACATATAAAGCTTTAAATATCTAGCTCCTGTTTATCTACCAACCTTCTTCTTGCTACAATCCAACCCCGCTCTTTAAGATCTCAAAACTCAGGGCTTCTGGTATACCTAGAATAGCAAAGTACAGGAGGTTGAGCCTTCTCATTTATGGCTCCTAAACTCTGGAATAGGCCTTTCTGATAATGTCCGAGGCTCAGACAACACTCTCCCAATTCAAAACTAGATTAAAAAGTTTTAGTAAAGCATACGATGCATGCGCATCACTTAGCGGTATTATACATGAATGTGCTCCACACAGGTTTTTGCATCTTGTTTATATACACTATGAACAGCAGCTATGCTAATTATTCTCTTTATTCTCTATTTCCACCTGGGGCTACTCATCCCGAGGCGCTCAGACTATGCAGCGCCACTGATTTGATCCAAGACCAGCGACGAGATGATCCCAAGGTTTTCATATAATTGACCAGGCCGTATCCTGATCAGGTGCTGTGGTGGTCATGGAGGGGTGTAGAGCATGAGACTGATTCCTGTGATGCTCCAGGGATATATAAGTCTTCACTGAGGTCCAGCTTCCAGCCTCCGCCGCCTAGACTGCAGCTCTGCACAAGACGTTTGGCCATAGGAGATTATTCGATTTCGCCAGTTGGTGCACATTGATGGATTTGCTCTTCAGTGTTTGGACTCTCAGTAGTGTATATAAACCACACTGAACTGAGCTAAACTGAACTGAACTTAAACACTGAAAACTGAACTACACTGTTTCAATTTACTATAATCTTCTATGTGAAGCTGCTTTGACACAATCTACATTGTAAAAGCGCTATAGAAATAAAGGTGAGATGAATTGAATTGCAGAAGACCTATTGGAACCTGTATGGACTCAAGATTCTCAGAAAAATCAGTCAAGTTTGGTAAAAGAAAAATTATGGTTTGGGCTTACATTCAGTATGGGGGTGTGCAAGAGATCTGCAGAGTGGATGGCAACATCAACAGCCTGAGGTATCAAGACATTTGTGCTGCCCATTACATTACAAACCACAGGAGAGGTCAAATTCTACAGCAGGATAGCACTCCTTCTTATACTTCAGCCTCCATATCAAAGTTCCTGAAAGCAAAGTAGGTCAAGGTGCTACAGGATTGGCCAGCCCAGTCACCAGTATGAACATTACTGAGCATGTCTGGGGTAAGATGAAGGAGGAGGCATTGAAGATGGATTCAAAGAATCTTGATGAACTCTGGGAGTCCTGGTAGAACGCTTTCCTTTCCATTCCAGATGACTTTATTAATAAGTTGAGTCATTCAGAGATGTATGGATGCAGTCCTCCAAGCTGATGGGAGTCGAACACAATATTAATTCTTTTTCCACTGCACCATGACTTTATATTTTGACTTTTGTCTAAGCAAAATCAGACCTTACTGTCCTAGTTAAATAAGCATAAATCAAGGCATGATCTATTTTATTTTGGTAAAAAAAGTTATTATTTGTGTTCCTAAAATTGGCTAGGCGACAGGACTTTGTCAGGTAGTGTACATAAGAATTTGCAGGCTATATAACACCTTTATTGTGAGAAAAGTTAGAAGTGCTTCTCACATGCTTTATTCTTTCTGCTGTACACCATGCCTATAAAAACGGTATCATTGGCAGTGGATATGGGAGCCTGATTAGGGTGACTCATAATGAACCGTAATGTATGCTTAGTGGAAACTAGGTATTTCAGAACACATTTCATATTCAGTTAAATCATATTACAAACTAAATTAAGATCCTCGTGTATATAAGATGTCCAATTGTCCTCTCTGATCATTGTGGTGAATACTCCTCTCCAATGTCGGCAGAGAGCCATAATTACGGTCACTGCACTCTATCAGGAATCACCACAAAAGACCTCACAAAAGGATACTGGCAGGTAACCCTTCCACAACAAGCCAAAGAAACGACTGCATTTACCATCCCTGGGGGCCACTGCCACTACCAGGTCCTTCCCTTCAGGCTGCATGAGGCTCCAGCCATGTTTCAGAGAATGATGGACATTCTGATAAGACCCCACCAAACATATGCAGCCGCCTACCTGGATGACGTGGTAATCCACTCGAGGTGTTGGGAGGAACACCTTACCCTTCTGTGGAGGGTGCTCCAGGAACTCCAGCGGTCTGTACTCACAGCCAACCCCAAGAAATGTTATCTCGAGCTGGCAGAGGCAAAGAACCTGGGATACCACATTGGTCGGGGGCTGATCCAGCCACAGCAATCGAAAGTCTAAGCAGTCCAGAAGACAAGTGACCCACCACAAAATCCAAGGTACGTGCCTTTTTATCTACAATTGCTACTATCAATGTTTTATCCCAAATTTCTCATCCATAGCCAGCCCTGACAAAGAAGGGGCAGCCAGAGAAGATCTCGTAGATCCCAGCAACAAAACTGACTATCCTGAGACTGAAAGAGGCTCTGACATCTTCCCCTGTACTGCATGCACCTGATTTTGGCTGCTCCTTAATCCTCCAGACTGACATTTCTGACTGAGTGCGGCACTATCACAAATCCACGATGGAGAGAAGCACCCAGTTGTATACTTGAGTCAAAAGTTGTCCCCTGCAGAGACGAGATACGCGGCCATCGAGAAGGAAGCCCTGGCTATAAAGAGGGCAGTCCTGGAGCTGAAATAATATCTTATAGGACGATCCATCACCCTGGTGATGGACCATGCTCCCCTGCAGTGGACGGCGGCAGTTAAAGACACCAACGCCTGCATCACTAGGTGGTTCCTAGCGTTCCTAGTCCTAGTTCCAGGACTTCCACTTTAAAGTCCAACATCGAGCCGGGGCCACCCATGGGTATGCCGACGCCCTTTCAAGACTATGACCCGATGGGCAGGTCTATCTAGTAAGCACCTCCCCCCCACCATACCTTAACATCTCCTCTCTCTTATAACAGGATTGCGGTTTGATCCAGGACGACGCTAGGATGGCTGTGGCGAGTACTCCTGTAAATAAATCACCTTTCCGGACTTTTGCTTGTAACTCCGCAGTCCTGTGTTGTGTTTGTTTCCTCTTCCTGCCAAACCATTTACAAAGTTTTCAAGTGCATGATGCATCCATTCCAGTTTTAAAATATTTGTAGTCATCTGAGGCTAAGACTATAATAGTATATTTGGACAGGTGTTGAGCTTCAACACAGTTGTTGCTACAGGTTAGTCTTTAACATTCAAATTACAATCATGCTCATAAACCTACTGTATAAAAGCAATATAAGAGACTCTTCAGATTGGAGATTGTGAGCACCAGATATAAACCGAGTGAATGACAGTGGTGATCTGCCATTATGTGTGATGTGGAGCCACAGCCCATCAGCTTCAATGCCACACGAGCAGATAAGTCAGTCCCCGAGGGCACACATTATGCATCCATCAAATCCAGCAGGAACATAGGGGAAGTGGCTCCACAGTGAAAGTCAATGCCATCAGCTCTCAAATGAAGCATGGTGTTGACATTGGTATTTTTATTATTATTTTTGAACATTATTCGAATAAATCTTTGAGAAGACTATCCACCAGGTCGAAAATATCAGAAAGTACAGGCATTTTCTGCCAAACCCACAGCTCAATGCTCAACATGTATTCTCACAGCTGGATAACTTTAAGAAGTGTGATCCAAAGCAACATCCCAGCAAAAAAAAAAAAAAAAAAAACCTCTCTTAGCCAGGCTTTTTACTACTTTTTGAAAATTGCAGACATATGACCCCCAAGAGAGAAGCTATTTTCTGTCATCGGTAAAAAAAAATGGTACGTTAAGAGTCATCCACCCATTAAATTGGTTTCTGGCACAGCATCGTCAGATTATGCGCTGGACATGATGTGTGTGTGTGTGTGTGTGTGTTTTGTGACATATTAGAACACTAATTTGTATAATGAGATGGGTATAGGTATTACCAAGAGAAGGTGAATTACGAGGACGTTGCCCATGTCACCATTTTTGAAAGGCTTATAAATCATACAAAATTAGTTGGTTTTGTCCTCTAAAAAGTAAAAGTTCACCGTTTCCTGTTAGGGTTGGGATTAGGGTTGGGGTACAATGTAAAACATGCTGGGTTCCACACAATTCCTTTATGTTGTCCCAACACATACCGATTAAGTTAACTTAATAGTTGTAAAAAATTTAAGTGGATTGAACAAAACAATTAAATTGTCACAAAACACTTAAGAATTATGTTGTTTCAACTCATTTTACATTAAGTAGTTTCAACGCTATGGAGCTAATAATATGCCAAAACAATCAGAATTTGAATTGTGTTAATTTGAATTATTGACAATTGTAATTTAATAAATCTGAGTTTTATTTGCCGTAAAAAATTATTTTGAATTTTAATTTCTTAATTTGAATTTCATAACATTTCATAACTGATTGAACATGAGAAATGTAAGACAACTGAATTTTTCAAGGCAGATTTTTTGGTAGACCGCATTTTCAAACTTCAGATTTTTTTTGTGTTCTGAATTCCTAATCTGCTGATATCCAGTTTGTAAAAATACAGTTTAATATTTTCAAGATAAGAATTTCTGTATCATACTGACCTATACTGTAACATCTGATGGGTTATTTAGAGGACACAGAGCTCATACACCTTTTCCAAAGTCAAATTTAAGAACTTTTCAAGCTCTTTCCAGGTGCATTTCAAACTGTCCCAGCATTTTAAAACTGTGGTAAATGACATATTTGCATGCATACACTTCTTCATCACTATATATAAGATGCTATTTGTACAATATTCTGTAGTACATCATAGCATTTAGTATAGTATTTAAGGAACATTTTGATAATATGTTTGCCCAAAGCCCATTATGAACACTGAAATGCTGTCTCTTTAAATATCATCTATTCACATTTAAGATGTCATATTTAACATTATATTAATTTTTATTTGAATGATCAGATGTTTCCATATATTTAAAAATATTACATATTTTTTTGCCTAAAATACATTAAAACCAAAATGTCCAATGGGGGGGCACCAATCTCGTGTCTGTCACCGAATTGTTCATTCAAATGTGTTGGAATCGGCTCATTTACAAATGAATTGAGTCTTTATGAATTAATCACTCAGAGATTTCTTTGTTAACCTCATTTGTTAAGTGCTTAAAACTTTGTTTCAAATGGTAACAACATAAGAGGTGTTAAAACATAATGTTTGTTTTATGTGACCCGAAACCGAAAGCAGCATTCCACATACTTCAAGACTAAAATACTTATGAGTTTAATTAGGTTATATGTGGATAAAAAACATTAATCTTGACCTATTTCCAAAACCACCCCCACCCTTATATTTGCACCTTTTAATTCATCCATAACCATGAATCAAGCAGGGATGAGTGGTTCTTAGTTTGATTTAGTTTGATCGTCTATTCTTCCCTGTTGATCACCCCTGACCTACTTTCTGCTGAATCTGAATTTCACAATCGGAATTTCTGGTTTTGAAGTTTAGAATATTGAATTTGATGTTCTGAATTTGTTCCTCTTGAAAATTTGAAACTGTATTTTTACAAAATGAGTATCTGCAGGACTTCAGAACACAAAAAATCTGAAGTTTGATTCTATAAAAATATACAGCCTTGAAAATTAATTTTTCTTACATTTCAGATGTTTAATATTCAAGTTATGAATTCTATTTCAAAACTATTTTTAACGCCATAAAAAATTCAGATTTATTAAATTACAATTGTCAATAATTAAATTATTACAATTCAAATTCAGATAGTATTGGCATATTATTAGCTCCATACAACTCATTTTAAATAACTAGTTTAAACAAGCAGCAAAAGTCATTAAAAAAATTGTTTACACACAATAAAAATCATGGAAAGCTACTGGAGTATCCCCGTAATTCACAAAAACAAATGTGTGTCATGCTTGTGTTTTATTTGCGGTTTTATAAGCGGTTTCCTATAATTCTGTCAGTATAGTGAGTGAATGTTGTCAGTTTGATGATTGAGGTTTAATCCCTGTTGTTCTGCCCTCTGCAACCCGAGAATCCCATCTGATGCATAATCTTGTTCGGCTGTTAATCTCAATATCTGTGCTAAAAAAACACACACACACAAAAGTGTTGTGCTTTGTTCATTTGTGAGTTGTTTTATGAGGTGAGGAGCAAATCTTTGCTGGCAAGTACACGGATGCATCTTTGATCATGCCTCCCGCTACGCTGTCTTACATACTTTGTGCACATCTCATCTAACACCTTGTTTAATAGGCTTGGATCCCAATTGTACGAACCAATTTATCTTCTATTATCTCGTATTCCCTGTTGTGCTTGATACAGAGACAACTGGGATTTTTTATGGAATTTGGCCATCAGTGTCATACACAAAACATTGAATCCAAACACAGTGGTATAAAAAGTTCATCCATTAAAATAAAAAAGACACTTGATACAAAAACCTCTTTAATTACTATTTTTGCAACCTACCTAAAAAGAATATTTGTGATCTAGTTAGAGTTAAGTTTGGTTTAAACAGGAAATAAAAACTAAAGTACAGAAATTATCACAAAAATGCATGCAGTAACACAATATATTTTCAAAAGTAGGTAAAATGTACAATGCAGATACATACAGTGGGGAAAATAAGCACTGAAAGTCATATTTTTTCATTAGAAAACATATTTCTAAAGGTGCTGTTGGCTTGAGAATTTCCCTAGATGTTGATAGCAACCAAAGAAATCTATACTGTATATGCAAAGAAAACAAATCTGTGAAAATGAAGTTACGTGTAAATGACACATGAAAAAATTTAACACATGGAGAAAGGGAGGTGTAGAAAGGCAGTGAAAGCCCAGACAGCAGCTGAAATCTCTCAGTAGTTATTCAGCGACCCTCTACCCTTTCTCAATGTGAATTTATTAATATTCGCTGTGAAGGATTCGGATTTATACCTTCCAATCCATCTCAGCATGAATCAACGTTTATCCTTTCCTCATCATCCCATTTCTCATTATTTTTATTAAATATGATTATTTGAATGAGTATTTAACTTTGAATTGATTTTAACTAATGAATGTTAACACATTGCTTAATATAAGAATGTTTAGTGCATGTGTCTGTCTCTTTATAACTATTTTCAGGAGCCACCAAACTAGGTCAGAGGTCACGAAGACCTTGAGTGGAGCTGAGGGCTGAGGACTGGAAGCAACTGTTTCTATTGTTATTTCTATGAGTTAATACTATCTAAAATTGTCTAAAGTGATTTTACTATTTTTACGGTTAATTCTTTTAAAGTGATTCTACTTTTTATTCAGACTTTATTCAGACTTTGTGTAGTAAGGATATAACTGCCTGAACGTAGATTATACCGGTTTTAACCAGTTTTGATAAAAAACGGCAGAGAGTACACTCAGCCTTGGATAAGAAACAAATTGTACTTTAGGTGTGTGTGTTCTATATGATTGTGGATCCGTTTCATAGGTCTGGGGTCAGCTCTAAACAGTCTAGTGGATATCGGATGTTTATATGCTTAAGGTATTGTTCAGAATTGTAGACACGCACCCCACGTGGAAATTTTCCAAGTCTATCTGTGTTTTAACCAATCAGGTAACGCAGATAATGATGTTATGTGAGAGTATAATTGTTATTGATTTGTGATTGTAAGCAGAGCGGCCTAGGAACTCATTGTGAGTGTTGAAGCTGGCTTCTGCTGATCTAACTGCAAACTATCTTCAGTAAACTTGATTTATTTATTTGAATCTCTGACTTTGAATCTCTTCTTCATCTGACAGACTGGTCATTCTTTGGGTTAAAACTGTAAATAATCCCTACAGCTGCTTCAGTCCAACATCTTCATTAGGATGAGGAAGATGAAACCACTGGGGACATTTCAGCAGAACAATGATCCAAAACACAGCCAAGGAAACTCTCAAATGGTTTCAGAGACAGAAAATCCAGCTGTAGAATGGCCCAGGTAATCACCTGACTTAAATCCAATAAAAAATACAAAATAAAGATCAGATTTGATAGACGAGACTTAAAGAACCATCAAGGTTTTACACTCTGTTAAAGTCTGTGAACAAAACTCACACCTGAGCAATTCATGTGTCTTCATTCTCCACATGAGGCGCGTATTTGAGCTGCCATCACCAAAAAAAAACCCTTGTGTATAAACTATTAAACATTTCTGTAGTTCAGTACTTTGTCATTTCATTGTTAACATGCACAACTGGGTTTTTATCTAAATCTGGTTCAATTGTATGTTAACAGCTCCTTTAGAAATAATATTCCCAGGAAAAAACATAACGTGATTAATACTTATTTTCATGTTCACCATGTTATTTACATGCGAAAATGGCGTCATTGTAGTAAAACGCAAGTCGATGTCATAGCTTAGTGTTACAGATAAAATGAGACCACAAACTGAAAAAAAGTCAAAGTTATAGTTACTAAAAATCTAAACAAAGCAGTTGAGTGTTTTGACATTCTGCATATACTGTCAAATGACTATTCATTTCAATGAAAATCCTTCAAGTTGTGTCCTCACAAAGTAAGGGCAAAGTCTAGAGGAGATACAGCTGTGGATATGCACATTTATAAAGCATAACTTTTGTGAATAATCAAAGAAAATATTATGGGTAATTTAATAAATGATATAAATAATTCAATAAATAAATAATCTTCTATCAGCTCGCTCAGCTTCATCAGTACTGTAAGTGGTGTAAACTAACAAATTACAAATGCTTAAATTACTGTAATTGAGTAGTTTTTCTCAGAAATTGTAAAAAGTGTCCAAGAAGATGTACAACATCTTAACACGCAATGACCCAGAGACTGTTTAGATGCATGTCAATGATGAGATGATAATGGATATTTACTGTATGATGACCGAAATTGCCTTAAAAACCCAGCAGGCAAAAGACATCAACATTACGTCAGATTGACGTTGTACCACAACATTGCATTTTGTTTGGAAATGAAAATCGAGTTTACACCAGTACCCAATGTCAGGCCTACGTCAATGTTGAACCTAAAATCAACCAAATATCAATGTCTAATGATGTTACAGCTCGACTTTGTGTGGACGTTTAGCACTATTACATCTATTAGACGTTGGACTTTGGTTGCCATACCTGATAAATAAATGACAGTATTTGATGTCAATATGACGTTGGTTTAAGATGTTTTGGTTGACGTTGAATTTTGGTCACATTCTAACACATAATAATATTCTTAGATGCTGGCTAGCCTTGAATTTTTGTCACCTGACATCACAACCTAAATCTAAGCTAATATTAACATCTTACGACGTGCCTGCTAGGCAGTAACTAAATGCACTTCAGCAGGGGTCTCAAACTCAAATTACCTGGAGGCCGCTGGAGGCAGAGTCCGCATCAGGTTTTCCACAAGAAATTAATTATATTAGTAATTATACAATTTTCATCTTATTTTAAGTTAAAAAAAATTAATTAAGAGATTTGAGAAGATTGGAATTTTTTTTACACAAAATAAGATGAAAAAATTTTTTAAAAATTAATAAGAAAATGAATCAATCAGTAATTCATTCATTCATTTTCTTTTCGGCTTAGTCCCTTTATTAATCTGGGGTCGCCACAGCGGAAAGAACCGCCAACTTATCCAGCATATGTTTTACGCAGCGGATGCCCTTTCAGCTGCAACCCATCACTGGGAAACATCCATACACACTCATTCACACACATACACTACAAACAATTTAGCTTACTCCATTCACCTGTACCGCATGTCTTTGGACATGTGGGGAAAACCGGAGCACCCAGAGGAAACCCACGCGAACACGGTAAGAAATGATTATTATTATTATTAATATTATTAGATTTACAGGAAAAAGAAGCAACACTGTGTTGTTGTCATTTGTTTTGACTACTTTTACATCTTATAGAAATATATGTAATGTTCATTGTGTGAGTCGATGCAAATGACCCACAAATAACGATGCGACTCTAAAATTGGAGTTACCGGGGACTCTTATTGCCGATGGCCAGGTGTCAATGTGTGACTGGAGATGACTACATTATAGGCTGCATTGAGTTTCTTACTTTTCTTTTATCCCGCCACATACGCATAAGAGTGATTGTAAACACAAGAAAGATGATTGGTTGAAAAGACTGTTCAGGACCAATAGTTAATAGTTTACCGTCATGCTTGTGCGCACACCATAGACTGTAAAATATATGGACGTAGCATCCGTGACGTCACCCATAGGTTTCTGAACACTGCAAAAGAAGCTACAAGTAGGCGCGGCCAACCGTCACCATTTTGTTTGCGCGTCATCGCACCCACGACGGGATACCAAACAAGGGCAAAGAGGCGGAGAGTGAGCGGAGCTACAGACACCTGCTGGCACTTTGCTTAGACCTGGCAGACAGACTTTACTTTGGGAGAAACGCTTAATACTTCATTACCTGCGACTCGTTTGTGTTCTGACCACATGTGCTTGGGTGTACACTATATCAATAAAGTGTTTAGACTTTTAAAAACACTGTAGCCATACATTGATGAAATCCAGCACCACAGCACTGTATGACAACGCTTCAGATGACTGTTCTAGAGCCTACAGTTAATCAATCTGTCAGATTCTGGAGTGCATTACGGGTCTATTACGGGTCATATTAATGATAAATGATCTTAAATAAAACAAATACATTTATAGAGATGGTATACAAGTATATAACTTTACTCACATGGGAAACGGAGGCCACGTGAATGGTTTGTGAGCACAATTAAATGCACACAGCATCCCATATCATCTGATAATTGTAGGAAATAAATTCAAAAGGCAGCTGACTGTGTAAAGCCACATAAAACAAAACAAAAATACGATGAATATGCCGAGATCAGTGGCTAATCTGCTGGATTCAGCTGAGGTGAAGTGACGGCGACCAGCGAGATCTAGCTGTCACTCAAGTGGCCACGCCTTTAATTATGCAAACTTAATATAACCTAATATAAAGGAAATGGATTTGGAGTTAAAAAATAATTCACCCCCCTCACAGTTGTCATGGAGGGTAATAATAGCTATATGAACCAAAATCTTTCTTTGTACCAGGCTGTAAACACCTTTTTTTCTGCTGTAAAGTTGACCATTCTAACAGTGGGCTCAATTGCAATTTGCTCTATTATGGAGCCAGGACTAGCGGAATTTTGTTGAATTGCAGTTTCAGTTACTTCCTTATTGGCTTCCCGAGGGAGAGCGGGAGGTTGCCGCTTGGCGCACACACAATCCACGCAGTATTCGCTGCACACTCTCTCTCTCTCTCTCTCTCTCTCTCTCTCTCTCACACACACACACACACAGACGCATGCAGGTATTCACTGCGCACAAGTCAATGCCGAATCAAGTAAAATACATACCGGAAAGAAAAATACAAATATATGACATTTCCCGGAGCAGGATCCGGCATTTCCGGCTCCAATTAAGCACTGATTTATATACATTTATATATTTACAATGTCCGGATGGGCAGCAACTTAAACTTGTTTTGAAGTTTTGTGAAAGAAGCACACTGGGACGAATGTATGTGTGTGCCAAATAGAAACAAGGCAGCCAGCAGGCACGGAGGAAAACACTCACTTTTAAACTGCTGTTTAAGAGCTTAACACTCATTGTGTTGTCCATGTCAATGCTGCTGTAACTTTCACTCATTGGGAAATGTTCTCTGCCTGCATCAAACCCAGCTGATGTCCCGCCCCCGAGAGCCATTTACCCCACCGTGATTGGTGGGTTCGTTCAGCTCCACACACAAAACTGTAAAGTGCTATACATATCAAACTCGCGGGCTGCACTAACATTAAACTTTCAAATTAAGGCGAGGGCCACAAATCTATCGTTTCAGGGCACTACAGAATGTTACATTTACACACATCCACAAATTACATGTAAATGCATCAGCTAACAGTGTAATGCTCACTACTCTTGAGTACTTTTGAAAGGTCTACTTACTCATACTTTGAGTAATATTTACAACAGATACTTTTACTCTACTTGCACTACTTTTAGGCAAGTAATGGTACTTTTACTTAAGCATGATTTTTCACAACTCTTTCCACCACTGAGTACTGTATCTGGTGTATCCGGTGTTAATTTCAATTGCGCATACACACCTGCAAATAAGTTATGTGCCCCCCTGAATACTGTGGATCACTCGGGTATTGATCTCATCAGAGTGTACATTGTGTTGAACTATTTAAAAAAAAATTATTCATGTCGTTATACATAAAACTTTTTAATGAGGAAAAAATTACATTTAAAATGTCCCCAGCTGTTCTTTAAATGTTAATAACCCTCGGTTCACTATAAATTACTTCTGGCTATGACTATTTCACTTATAAAACAAAAAAGTAAATGTCTTTTTTCTTTATCCTCCTGTAAGAGCGGCTGGCCTCTATAGTCACAGGCAGCATGTGTAATAAAAGAGGCGCGTCCTCATTCATTCTCTCTCATTTCACTGTGCTGCTGTGTTTAAAGTGAGGGTCTGAAACATCAAGTAGCTCTCCACCCCTCCTCTGCTCTTTCTGTAAGGGCTCCAGGGTTCATTAGGTGGTAAATCGTCCTTTCAATAATCAGCCAATGTAGCTCACTCTCCCATTTTGAAAACCTTCATCTCATTAAATCCACGGTATGCTCGTTTGAGTTCTGTACATGGAAAAAAAAGAGATGTAAGTGAAAGAAATGGTAAGCAGTAATTAAAAAGCTGACAGGGATCCTGCTTGGATGAGTGGGTCCACTAGTACTCCTGCCACCTTTGAAGCCTCCCACTCTGCCAGCCAAATCAGACAGTCTCAGACCCCTGTCTGCTGCTGCTGCTGGAGACGCTCAGTCAAACAGACTTTTGCTTTTTAGTCTTTTTTTGCTTGTATAAAGTTCAGAGACAGTAGAGAAAAGATTCACAATTTTCAGGGTAAGAAGGAATGAAAACTGCACATGATGCAGGCCAGATTCAAACACAAATTTCCCATATGGCCTTCAGGGCTCAATGAATTACAACGTCAAGGCTCCAACAGTTTCGATGATGATGTGCTAGTAATTTCATAACCATCCTAGTTTACATTGATAAACAAAAACTTAAATAAAAGTAATGTGTAGCGCATCTATTGTGTATGACCATACTCCCAAAGCGCTTAATCATGAGGGGGGTCTCTCCACACCACCACCAGTGTGCAGCATTCACTTGGCTGTGAGCAGCCACAGAGCCAGTGCACTCACCACACACCAGTTATAGGTGGCGTAGAGAGATAGTGATTGAGCCAATTCAGTGGATGGGGATGATTGGGAGGCCATGATGGGTAAGGCCTGATTGAGGTATAGTGATCAGTGGTAAAGCCAGGAACTTGTGGAAATTAACTTGTGGAAATTAACTTGTGGAAATTAACTTGTGGAAATGAATTTCCAATATAAACAAATGCTGCTGAGTTAATACTAAACTCTGACCCTTTTCTTAAGCTTATCAGAAAGTGGCAATTGAGACAGTGACCATCTGTCTTTTGTTTATCTTAAAGACAAAGGTGTTAAGAGTCTTGCAAAACAGCTTCTTGATCTAATCAACATTCGACATCATCTCAGACACAGAGAGACACATGGATCAGAAAACTCACATTTCACAAAAGACACAAATGGAATATTTCCTATAGACTTCCATTCATACGCATGCGAATGCATCAGACCGGAAACGCAAGGTCATGCGTCAAGTTTCGCATGTCGCTGCGGTGCAAAGTCCAAGCTTGGTGAACTCTGATCTGCGAAATCGCATCACTTGACTGTGTGAGACCAATCGAGGATCAAAACACGACCTCCCTGGACAGAAATTTAAAACATGGAGCAATCGCTCGCTTTTTTAAATGTCTAATCATCTTGTTTAATCCCGCCCTTTTTCGCAGCGCCTTACGACAAAATTTCGCACACACAAAGCCCAGTGTGACCGTAGCTTTAGGCATAGGAAAATATTTAAGACTCTTAAATATTATAATAGTTAACCGGTGGACTATGACTATGCAAATGCAGGCCACATAATGGATGACACCTCCCAATGACCAACTTACAGGATCATCCAATCACAATGCTGGATTTGAAAGGTGACATCCTTTCAATGGACATACTTCCAGAGAAAGTATTAAAAACATTCTATCAAACAAAGAGATGAGGGGTTCAGTTCAGAGCAAGAGTGGTGCAGAAGCGTGGTAGTAACAACGAAAGGTGTGTGGTATGCCCAGGAACTCTACGTTCAAGGATAAAGACGTCGACATGTCCCCGACATCATAACCACCACCTCCAGAAATCTCAATTTCTGTGTGTTCCAGAATCTACAGATTTCTATGCTCAAGGATAAAAACGTTGGCATGTCCCCGACATCAGAACCACCACCTCCAGAAATCTCCATTTCTGTGTGTTCCAGAATCTACAGATTTCTTTTTCTCAAAGCTCAAGAGAGCTTAGTCGGCTCGTTCCATGCTTCAAGACCTGCAAGAAAATTCTACTTCTTCCAACCACTGCATCAACAGCAGAAACATAAATATACCAATTTCCAACCCCTCTAAATTAGACCTTGGCATATAGTGTTTCAGTATAAAATATTCTAATTAATTAGATGTTTATAACTGATATTCTTTAATAACAAACACTTCCTCAGTTCTTTGTTATTGTAGAATAAGGTTTACCGTACCTTAACTTAATCACCTTCATGACTCGCCTATGCGCTTCATGTATTGTACATTTAGTAATTTAGTTACCTTGTTTACTATTTTGTTAATAAATACATATTTATTACAATAAATACATATTTATTACAACCGTGTCTTCCTTGTGCTGATAATACAGTAAAAGGCTCTACAAGTCACACGATCTCATTATCCTTCAGATTTGGCCAGATAATAAACTCCTCATTTGTATAATTTAATGGCGTTGGTGGTCGCGGATATAACTGAGTACGCGGGTGGTGAGGGAGGTGTCGCGGACGCCGCCCTCTCTATTCTGCCGTCCTAGGCATTGATATAACTGCTGAGGATGCGGGTGGTGAGGGAGGTATTGCGGACACCGCCCTCTCTATTCTGCCGCCCTAGGCAGCCATCTAGGTCGCCTTCATGGATGCGCCGGCCCTGCCCACATCACATAATTGAATTTTTAACAATAATCTTATTTATTATGACACTGTTTTACACTGCTTCCTTTCAATTGGTTAAAGTTAAAAAATACTGTTGAAATAAAAAAAGAAATCCACCATTTCTTTCTTTTATGCTCTTCAGGAGCCACGTGCACCCACTTACAGGTCAAATCTGCTTCTCTCTCTTTGAAGTTCAATGCAAACTTGAATGCCAAAGCATTTTAGATATGTATATAAAATAGCCTATGTAATACAGCCTAATGACATAAAGGACATAAATAAGAAATAAATGACAGAAAAAGGAATAAAAGGCAATCTCAAATTTATAATAATCACAAAATTAAAACATGTAGATTATTTAAATAAGGCAAATGCCTTGATTTAGCCCATTTAGACCAGTTATTTTGTCCTCTTCAAGTATATAGTAAGGTTATTCTGAGTCGTTTAGATTAAAGAATGAAGTGTTGACAGGTCTCGCACACACAGAACAAAACGAGTAAACGAGAGAAGAATTTCCTCTACTTAATCAATTGTGTATGTTTGTTTATATTAGGTGGATACAAAATACTGTAAAAGGATGATAATAAAAGTAAAAAAAAAAAAAAAAAACGCATCACTAAATATACTTGGGAAACCGTTACTATACTTGGGCAGCCCGAGGTATAGATCTTTATAGATTGAGGCTTCAAATTGAGGCTTCAAAATTAATAAATGTATTTTGTAAAGACTACCCTGATCAACAAAACATGTAAGAATCATACACTTTCAGTGTTATTCTGCAATAACCAAACAGCCAAGTAATTAAATTGATACCAAAATACCCCATTGCAGTTCTCTATTCAGAGCAATTGAAATTTAGTTCAGATGGAAATAATATAAAAGCTTTTTGAATCCCATTGTGCAAAAGTACAAATATTTTATATGCACATGAAATCCACTCCAATAAATCTTCAGTTTTAATTAAGCTCTCAACACACCAATAGATCAACCAGTGAACGGCAGACTGCAATATGAAGTGATAATTTAGACAGAGGGGTGTCTTCAGTCAGAGGCTTCCACCTTAATACGACAGCCCAGACTCATTTAATTTGTGATATTGAACACTGCTGGACTCAAATGTAAAACAAAGAGTATTTTTAGGCAGGGTATTATTGAATGTTCTATTGTTGTGGAGCTTTTTCATCTGCTCCCTTAATGTGCTTGCGGACAACAATTGTATAACACACACTGTGAACTGGAATTGTTATGAAGGTTAATTATCCAGGCTCTATTGTTGGGATATTTACACTAGTGCAATGTTAACGACACTGTAATGACAGGGACAGAGTAATATATCCACTCACTATCTGGATGATGTGCGTTCAACTCCACTGTTAAATAAGATCAAATTCTTGTAAGCATCATTTAGGTTTAGTGCTAGTATCATAATAGACACACTTCAGATCTATATATATATATATATATGTATATATATATATATATATATATATATATATATATATATATATATATATATATATATATATATATAGATCTATAGACATACATATATACATATATACAAACACATATATAAATGCCATCTGAATTTTTCCTCTAAAATGAGCATTTTTATCAGGCTCTTGTGTGTATGTATATCACTTTTAAGGCAAAGAGTAAGTACTTTTCCTAGTTTTTTAAAGTGAAATTTCTTAACATAAACAAAGGAGTTGAGATAAATGTTTGTTGTCAAGGGAAATTTCAGACGGCATTTAGAGCTTTTTGCATCTGAAGTCTTCATATATAAATATATAGACAGTGTGATTAGATGAAAAAATCACTAAAGGTGCAATAAGAGATTATTTTACCAAACATGAAACACATTACACAAACCACTTCAAATTGAAAAATACATCTGTCAAGTAAGGGGCGGTTCATTCCGCTGTGGTAACCCCTGATAAACCAGGGACTAAGCAGAAGGAAAATTAATGAATGAATTCTTAAGTGCATTAATCAATAACATTAAAACTGACAATAATTAAATCTTAACTGTCTATTGTCATTTCTGATATTTGGGATTTGGATTTAATGTAAGTAGAGCAATGTAAACAAGCTTATTAGATTAAAATAAACATCAATATCTGTGCTGTGTCCATTACTAAAAATATATATATAATGTATTGAAGTAATTCTAAATAATGTATAGTTTTATACATTATATTTATCTTAAAACATAGCTTGAATTAGCAAAAAAAAAAAAAAAAAAAAAAAAGGTAGACCTACTGTGCAAAAAAGAGGATGTCTCTCAGAAGCTGTCATTTATTCATCCTCACTATACTCAAGATATTATAGCATCCATGCGGAATAAAAGAAACGGCATCTTATCTTGTCTTTCGTGAAATTGAGTTGCTGATAATGTAAAGTAAATCAGAGTCATTCAAAGTAGCGTCGCTGCGCAAACAAACGTTATGAATGCATGCTAAACTTCTGACTGTACACTGTGCTTCTGTTTCTTATAATGCACAGAGTTATATCAGCATATCAGCGTGCTGCTACATTGAAAACATATGATTCGATTCACGCCTTCTTATTGGTTCTTGAGATATAGCGGCTTTCGCTGTCAGAGTTTAGCAGCTAACAAACTGTTATACAAATAAAATAATAAAGTGTAATACCTATATCTCTATCTCTTTCTCTATCTCTCTCTCTCTCTCTTTATATATATATATATATATATATATATATATATATATATATATATATATATATATATATATATATATATATATATAAAATTAGTCATACAATTTAGATATTTTTTTTCTATATATTTTTTTAATATTATTAAGTTACTTTGGCAACTTTAATGTAATGCAGTATATTTAGCTTCAGCCCATCCTAAATCAAGTTTGGTTTTTGGCCCTTCATAAGAAAAAAAGTTTGGCCACCCCAGCCCTAGGACATTTTTTTAAGGCATTTTGGTTTTAGTTGTTTTTTAGGTAAAAACTTAATTGTTAGTGTGTAGCTAAGCAGCCATTGTATTGCCAGTGTGCTAGGCATATTCTAGGGTACAGGTGTCAAATCCAGATCTTAAAGCGCTGCAGCTCTGCAGAGTTTAGTTTCAACCCTAATTAAACACACCTGATCAAACTAATTGAGTCCTGCAGGCTTGTTTGAAATCTACAGGTGAAGCTACGGTCACACTGGGCTTTGTGTGTGCGAAATTCTATCGTACGACGCTGAGAAAAGGGGCGGGATTAAAAAAGATAATTAGATATTTAAAAAAGCCAACGATTGCTCAATATTTTAAATTTCTGCCCAGAGAGGTCGTGTTTTAATCCTCAATTGGTCTCACGCAGTCAAGTGATGCGATTTCGCAGGTCAGAGTTCACCAAGCTTGAACTTTGCACCGCAGCGAGCTGCGAAACTTAACGCATGACCCTGCGTTTCGGGTCTGACACATTCGCGTGCGTATGAATGGAAGTCTATGGGAGGAAAAGCCCAGTGTGACCGCAGCTTAAGTGTGTTGGAGCAGGGTTGCAACTAAACTGTGCAGGGCACGGCCCTCCAGGAACTGGAATTGACACCTGTGTTCTGGGGCTATCTGTTTTCCTGTTATCTTCTTGACTACCAGCAGTTCAAATTTGTCCTTTCTAAAGGACATTTGTAAATCTGAATGTCTCCTTTCAATCTCTGAAGTGGACATTTAGGATTTTTAAATGATACCAAGTTTATAGGGCTGGGGTTTTGAGAACTTCTTTTGCCTCCTCGAAGAAAATGGTGTTCATATTTCCACGCAAGGACATTTTGTGGAAAGAAGAAAAATAAGTAAAAAAAAAAGTGTGTTAAAATGTTGCTGTTCTTTTTAATTTGAATACATGAAGAACATTTAAAATTGATTTTGAACACAATGTAACATGTTTTACAATGATTAAAGCATATTTTAAAAAGAAAACGTCCTCCCTAGTGGACATCTGTGGTTATTACCACCATTTTGTTCTCAAATTTAAACAAATCAGAAGGAAGAGAATCACTGCCAGAAACAAAGAGAATTTTAGAGATTTTAAGGGGATTTATTATTGGGGAAATTAGGAATAAAAGCAATTAGAAAATATTTATTTTCATGGTAATCAGGATGCTATGTGTATGTTTTCTGGAAAGCTTTAAAAAGTTGCCTTTGGAGGCAGCATTCAAAGGCGAGAATGCATCACAGCATGTCTGAACTCAAATTCTGCATCACTTCTTCAGAATTTAGTAGGCATTATAGATTTGTCTTTTGCTGCCTTCAAAATCCCACATTTTTTCTTCATTTCTGACAGTAGGGCTAAAAAAATAAACATGACGATTTGAAAAGGTGTGCCTTAAATGCCCATGAAAACACAGTTTTTGACACTTTGATCGCTCCCTGATGGCTGGATGCACAGGTCATAAACCCTGCCCTCTCCATGTAAATGAATGGAAGAAGAGTCCAATAATATTTTTCCAGATATAAATTCAGTTGTTTATTTTTTGTGATTGCTGTGATTGCAGTAATTATTATAAAAACAGGGCGTGCTGTTACAGTCAGAGTGACAATTGTGATTGACAGTTTATCTGTTTACTAGATCTTAACTAATAATTTTTGATTTCTGTTTTATTTTACACCAACACAATGAGTGGTTCAGCAGTAAACTGTACTTACCTACATAATCTAATGGATCTAATGGATTATTTATTCAGGACTGTTAAATGTGGGCTTAATAAGCTAACTCTTACATGTTGTTGGCTAAAATAACACGCCTAATGTTAGCCTTAATGGGTAAAAACAGGTGACTGTTATCTGGCAGTTGCTAACTGTTTTTATGGGTACAGAGATCTGACAATAGAAATCGATCTCCTGTTATCTTAGTTGACCTTGATTTAAAATGGCAGGATTGTTTCTGGGATTTTAGAGTTTTTCTAGTGGCATGTTAATGAGTTTATCTAATGAGTTTTCTGTGAAATGGACTACTACAGAACATTATAGAACTTATTATAGAACTTTTTAGCGTTTTTCACATTTTATGGCATTTTATCAAGAAGTTAACAGTGTTGCAAGCAAATATTACCTTAGTTTTTACCAAATCTTGTTTTTTATACATGGTTAAATTGTTATGCTGTCTCAGAAGTCTGTCTGAAAGCAGTTTCAGCATTTCAACAAATGCTGCCTCCAGAGTGACCGCCTGATAGGCAGTGAAGCAACAAGTCTGCTGACTAAGCTTTTGGACACAGCATTTTATGTGGTTGCTAAGTGTTCTGGGTGATCCCTAGTGTACTACTAAAGTGTAAACACAACCGACAAGGGTATTGTTAAGCAGGTCAATGTAAGTGAGTTTTGAGTGAAAGTTAAAATGTTTCTACTAGTAGTTGGAGTTTTAACTGTGTTTGGGTGGACACTTTAGGACAGGGATGCCCAACCCTGTTCCTGGAGATATACTTTCCTGCAGATTTTAGTTGTAACCCATATCAAACACACCTGCCTGTAATTATCAAGTGCTGTTCAGGTCCTAATTAATTGGCTCAGGTGTGTTTGATCAGGGTTGGAGCTAAAATTTGCAGGAACAGAGTTGAGCAGCCCTGCTATAGGACATGACTAGACATTTGGTAGGATTGTAGTGTGTCGTTCTAAGTTCTGGGTGGTTTAAAGGTCTTCAAGGTCTAAAAACTTCAAAAACTTCAGATCTGACCTGAGAGGGTTCGAATTCAAAACTTTGACGAGTACCTATGAGCTCTGTATTAGTGGCCTCAGGGAGTTGAATGTGCTTTTTTCAAAAGGACCCTGTAGGACCTGGAAAGTTATTGGATGTGGGATACATTGAGATTACAGCAATAATCTCTGAGTGACTGACATTTGACTTCTGCCATTGTGTTAAGTGCAAAAAAAATCAAAAGTTTGTAACCTCGAATACATCTCATTACCATGACACCCGCTTTATTATGCTGCATGTTCAATGCAGGCAATTTCAGTTTTTTGGGTGTCCAAAAGTGCATCACCAGAGATGAGGTAAACAGAGTTGCAGACAATACTAGCAAATCCTTGATTTATTAGACTATTGACCAAATTGTTCTTCAAACAAGTATGTTTGATTTTCCAATCCACTGGTCACAACTGAAAGTGAAAATAAGACTTGTTCCCATCAGACAGGTGATAACAAAACAAAAATTATTTTGTGAATAATTTAAAGCAAGTTTTGTAATAGAGACCAAAACAATCAACAAGAATTTTTCTTATAGAATATATATATATGTCAATAATAGTTGGGTTTGAAAATATATGCTTTCATGTCAGACTCCGGTCTTTTTTTTTATTGGGGTCTGTATTGAATCAGTTTTTTCTTTAAAAATGAATTCATACATTTTGATTTGGACAAGAAGTGATTTGGTAAATTTGGGTACAGAATGTAGCACCCAAGCAGACCTCCAACCTTATTTAAGGTGTTGCTTGTGTTTTTGATGGTCAATAAAAGATCATTACTAGGTGCTTTATTAGTGTGTCACTAGGACAGAGGATTTCAATCATAGTCCTGGGAAATTTTTCCCATGCTAGAAAATTGCAACATTAATGCTGCGTAGACTAGTAATTGTTAGTGTGTAGATTAGTTACTGTATTCTGCTTGATTTTAACATTGCAAAAAGCGATTAGTTGACTGAAAGATGATGAAATCTGGGTGTGGGTTTCCACAGAGTTTTTACCCCATTATTGAGTCTATTGATTGACTTATGTAAATGTGTGTAAATATACATTTATTGTTTTTTTTATATTAATATTAGTAATATTATTGACTCTCAAAATAATTCTGCATAAATCCAGTTTTTTTATAAAACTGCAAAGAAACAGCCAAAAATGTCCACAGAAATGTCCAAAAAGTGAATAAACTTGTTGCCTTAAAAATGACAAGTTCACTTTAAAAAAGTGAGTAAACCAATCTAACCTGGAACTGTTGAGTTGACTTTTCTGTAGTAATTATGCACAAACTTAATTTGATTAAAGTGTCACTGTATTAAAATTATTATGCCAAGTCAAATAATTGCTTTAATAAAGTCAACTAATCACTTTTTACAGTGTAAAGTACTGTTAAGCTGTAAGAGTCGACTGTTTGATCTCTAGTGTTACAGACTGCTAGAACATTAGGTTATGTGTTCTGAGTAATTACTATGTAGAGTTGCAAAGGCATTCTCATGATCACCTGCTAGGTTATTCTGTGTGGTCTCTAGGGCATTTCATGTTGTTTTCAGGCTGTCGCCAGGCTGTTGCTTGTGTGTCCACTATTATACAGTAGGTGTTTGTTCAAGCAATCCTAAGTGGTTATAGGGGTGGGTATTCTGTGTGTTTGCTATATTGCACTACTTCAGTGCAAGGAAGCAGTTGCTAACATGTGCTAATGCTCAATCCATCAAATGAGAATAATGAATTGGATCACTTGATAAATCCCCTATTAACACTAGAACTACAAGAATCACCATAGTGGCCATTCTAACAGTTCTCAAAATATTGTCAGATATTTACATTCAAATCTCTATTGAGATTTTAGAATTAAGCTTTGAATGTCTGTCATCATATTTTATAAAGTCATTAGTCTACAAATACAATCTTTTTTGACAATACAGCCTATAAATGTGTCTGCGAGGGTGCACACCTCAGTTTGTCCAGCAAGCAGGGGAGCAAGGTTGATTTCACTGTACTGAATATGTTGTTCTGAAAGACATGTCTGAAGTAAATTTATGTTTTCTCTATCAGAAAGTTATTTTTTTAGCAGGACATGGCTAGAAAACAGAAAAAATCATACTCAAAAGTAAGGGATTAAGCATCAGATGCTGAAATAAATGCAGTCAATGTGACTTTTATGGTAATTGAAGGTAGAAATACTTTTTTGTAATTTTTTTAAAATAAAATCACAGTGTTAGAAAGAAATATACACACATTTAGGAAAAGTTATAGTTAACAGGTTTAATTTTAACAAATTTAAATGACAATCTACTGTTAAATGGTCAAACTGACTACTCGGGAGTTCTAGTGATAAAAGAACATGTAAATAGTACTGTACGAGTAACATCGTGAAGATTCATTTTAAGCTTAAAATGTTTTCAGCAAACTCAGTAGATCTTGAAGTATGAGTAACAGTTGTAAAATGCCTTAGAAAACATCACTGCAAATAAGCAGTATTAATGTCCTTGCTCTCCAGATTTTTTTGTATAGTTAAGTCACCATCACATATTCTAATAATACATGAACATAACATATGTACATAAGGCAGCCTTAATGCAACCATAATGCCCTGAATCCAACTTAAAATAAATGAACAGATCCAGGTAAGACAAAATAAGTTACAGTGCCTTTTTATTGTACTATATATCTATGCACCCGACATTTTGTTAGAAACACTCATATGCTTGACATGTTTGTTTCTATGTCTGTTTATATTACTATATTCTCTATTTCCACCTAGGAATACTCATCCCGAGGCCTCTAGAGATTGTGCAGTGCCATTGATGTGATCCAAGAAATTATGCCAAGGTATCCATAATCCTGGACCAGGTCTTATCCTGAGCTGACACTGCGTCGGTCATGAATGAGCGGAGTGCATGAGACTGATTCCTGAAAGACCACAGTGAAAGACGAGTCTTCACATTGATCCCGTGGGCCAGCATAAACACCCACCGGTGACCTACTCACACCTGCAGTTCTCCACGATGGATGTCCATGGTTCTTCAGCCTCTGGCACTTTGACTGCAGCTCTGTACAGGAAGTTTGGCCAAAGGAGAAATGGTTGTGCCCAACAGAGGCTGGTTTCTTTCATGTTTTTTTTCTTCACTTTTGTCAATTGGTGAAGTTTTGTTCCTAGCCACTGTCACCACTGGCTTGCTTGGTTTGGGACTTGCGGACCTGCGCATTGATGGATGCTCTTCAGTGTTTGGACTTCCAGCAGTGAAATTTAAACTACAGTGAACTGAACTGAACTTCAAACTCTGAAAACTGGACTGACACAGTTTAAATTTACTAGAACTTCTATGTTAAGCTGGTTTGACACAATCTACATTGTAAAAAGTGCTATACAAATAAACATTGTAAGACTCTAAATTATCATATGCATTTGTTTAAATGGCAAAACATGTATTTTTTCACCAAAGAAGGCTCACACAAATTCCAAAGGCAGTTACTGATTTTGGACTTTGGGGGGTTTACGATGTGGTCACATGTTGATTGGTCAGTTTGAATGTCTCAGTGTTTGGGCTTTAGTCACATGATCAAGAAAGATACAAAAAAGGTGGTAAACTCTGCCCTGGCTCTTTTGTCCTGGCCTGTCTTTTCCTGGTCTGCGCTCTGGAGTCTATCTTCTCTGCCTCTTTGAGGCCTACTTGCTCTCTTTGTCTCTCCCTCCCCGTCTCTCCTTCTACTTCTGGTAACTTTATTTTAATTTAAGCTGGGTACAATTTATATCATATGTTTTATCATTTAATATGTTATAATTTTATACAGTTATTTTGTAAGTAATTCAGTTGTAACCATAGAGAATTATTGTTATTAAATCATTTCATTTTCAAGTATTTGTGAATTACTTTTGATTTAACATCAACATATAATTGCTCCATATTGCATACAATACAATCACATAATATCAACACTCTCACACATTTTAAGCTATTAATACTGCCCTTATTTCCGTTTTTGATTGCAGAAGAATGGTTTGACTAGAATGTACAGTTTTTTACCATCAAAACTGATCACTTTTTAGTCATTCGGCAGAATTACAGTTAGACTACTGCTGTAGTTAAAACCCATTCCTACAACACAAATTGAATTGAGAATGTATCTGTTATTGGTACTTTCTCTTAAAAGAAAAAAATATATAATACAATCCAAACTGATTGCTGACTGACTGTGTGAATAGACTCTCATATTAAAAGCAAGCACTGCTGTCTAAATGAAATAAAATGTGTGCTGTCTCCATATTCATCATAGCTCTGTGTGTGGGATATCACCTCACACAGGCTTACAGCTGGTGCAGGAGATGGGTCTCGTCTTGCTGGCAATGGAACAGGCAGCCACACTGCTCATCATCTGCCAGTGTCAGGTGGCAACATAGCAGGAGAACTGGTGACTGTTCAGATATTAGCAACATGACTATGCGTCTGGTCCACAGGACAGTCTCGTTAAACTGTGGTGATAATTGCACACTGCCTTTTTGCACCTGATATGGATCGATGTTTACTGCTGAGATTATATTGTAATGTTTCAGAGTTATGCCAATTAAAAAATATTCACAATTTGGTTGAGTTTGGAAACTTTACAATTGGATATTTTGAGAGAAGTCTCTTCTGATCACCATGTGTGCATTCATTTGATCAAAATGCAATACAATATTGTTATACTGAATTGTTGGAGTAGTACTGTGAAATATGATTTCAATTTCATAGAATTTTTAATATTAATTTTTTATATATATTTTCATATATTAATTTTAATATGTAATATATATTTTGCACAAACCGCACTATAGGGCCATGTGATTAGGGGAAAATATCTAATTGCAGTTTTTTTTTCTTAAACAGAGATTGCGATTTAATTTTGTAGTCAAGCTTCAGCTCAATATTCTGTATCGTAGCTTCTTACTGCAAAAAAATGCAGTTGAGTGTTAGTTGAGTGTTTTTTAAACGTTTAGAAATTAAGCACACATTTTTCTCTAGAACAAACAGTAGTGAGTTAAGGCGTTAGTTATCTCCTGGTGTTTTCATGATATTTTTTCATATGGTGTAACAGCTGCAAACAACTCTAAAATTGTACTTTGCGCTACTGGATTGATTGTCACTGGTAATACTTTCAGTTGATTTTTAGCAAGACACTCCTCATAGAGCCGCCTGTGGTGCTTTTTTTAGGTGCTGGTTGGTGTATTTCCTCATGCCGTGGCAACAATTCTGCGACAGGTCTTACAAACGACCTGTTTTTGTTCTGTGTCTTTGGACTTTGAAACCAAAATATTGCAATATTAGCTAATCGCAACGCTTCAAATCGCTATTGTGATTCGATTTCAATTAATCACACAACCGTAAACCGCACTTTGCTGTCTTATTGTTTTTTTATTTTTTTATTTTAGTTTATCTTATTTATTTAATTCTTCTAAATTTTTATAGTAGTGTGTAGTTTTGTGATATATTGTCAATTTATGTTGTTTGATGTAGCACCTTGGTCCTAGAGGAACATTGTTTCGTTTGACTGTGTACTGCACTGTATATTGCTGACAATAAAGACAACTTGACTAGTTTAAAATAGGTCATTTATTACTGTGATTCAATGATTTTTCAAAGCCAAAGATGAGTCTTTGGATATAAATGATGATCATTTAGAAATCATTCTAATATGATTAATTGATGCTCAAAAAATGTATTTATTCTTCATCAGTGTTAGTAGCTATGTTTCCATCCAAGTTAACTTTATGCCCAAAACTGGATTATCACATAAAAGATGTGCGAATAAAGCAGCGTTTCCATCCAGTCAAAGCAAACAACATTGTCACTTCCTGTTTAACTGGCGCCAAATATCAACAGTAAAAATGAAATTTGCTGTGGTAGGAGAAGCTGCGTGAATATTTTCTTCATTTAATAAATGACTTGCGAGAAGACAATCCAGACACGCAATGAATGTGCGGTGGCATTTGAAGGCGTCAGACGTTCTTGATTCTGAATGTAATTAATAATATAAAACATTAATACTGAATTAATTAATGTGTTTTAGAATCATCAAATCAATGCTTCGGATATCCATTCAAACACATTTTTTTATCATCACAATCTCTTATAACGGAATCACGTGACTTCTTTTAATGCAAACACTGGAATTTGTTCGGTAAAAATGTTTCCATCAACTGGTTTTTATGCACATGTCCAAAATGCACATAAAAACAGGTGAAAACATAGCTACTGTTAACAACAGCTCTATTATGTTTGTGAGAACTGAGATCTAATCGTATCAAATCTTAACCCAAATGTTTTCATCATAGATACAGTCATAATAATTAATCCTTATTCTTGGAGTACTGTATAATATGATTTCAATATCACTGAATATATTTTAGACGCAATTTAATCTTGTGATTCAATAATTTTTCAAAGTCGAAGATGAGTTTTTGAAGTCAAATGATGACCCTTTAGAAATCATATATATTTCTATAAAAATTATAAATATTAATTATTCATTACTGTAATTAGTGTTGACAACAGCTTTATTATTTTTGTGATAACTGAGATCTAAATAGAATCAATATTTTACCCAAAATGTTTTCATCATATATACTAATAATTAATCCTTATTCTTGGAGTACTGTGAAATATGATTTTAATTCCACTGAGTATATTTTAGAAGGTAATTTAATCCTGTGATTTATAGATTTTTGAAAGCAAATTTTGGCATGAAATGATGACCCTTTAGAAATCATTTTAATAGGATTAATTGATGCTCAAAAAATTACTGTCATTAGCATTGACAACAGCTCTGTTATTTTTGGAAAACTGAGATCTAGTAGAATCAAAATCCTAACCAAAATGTTTTCATCTGAGATACAAACAAGAATCCTAATTAATGACTGAACACCATAATCATTCATCATAATGGCAGCAAATCAGCAAATTAGAATGATTTCTGAAGGCAATGTGACAATGAATACTGGAGTAATGATTCTAAAAATTCAACAACTAGCAAGCATGATGTATTATTTAAAATCCGTATTTTTATCCCTCAGGTTATGCATCATTACCACAAATTTTCTCCTTTCAAATTACTCATTTCAAAACAACTATTCCATAAATCACAAAAAATGCTCTATAATGCAAGAAACCAATTTGTAACAACAAAGACGCCACCTAGCGATAACATAGCAACCTTCCAAAGCACCCTAGCAACCACAAAACAGCATGTTACAACACTCTTAAACAAAACTCTGTTTTAGACTTAACAGTTTAACAGTTTAACACTCAATGCCCATTGTAAGTCTATAGGTGACCTCAAGTGCACATGAAGTGCTATTCCACTAGTGCACTATTTGGGACTGTGTACTAAAAAAATTCCTTGCATTTTGACGTAAACTGTCTTTAAAGCAGCACTGTGTATGTTTTTTGACCTGAAAAATGATGTCTATAAAATTATATTAGTGGTAGAGTAACACAGTGTCCTACTGTAGCCACGCAACAGAAATTTGTACCAAATACGCAATTTGAACCAAATACAACAAGACAGAAACATTTAAAGATCAGCCTTTCAAGAGTAGAGAATAGTGCACTATACTTCCAATGAAATGGGAAGGTTTATAATCTAAATAATACACATTAAACCTTTTAAGCATTATTTCAAGCAGATGCAATTGACTGATGTTTATTGTTTTGCACTGGGTCACAGTTCTAACATTCATTTTCAAACTTTGTCTCTTAATTCAAGAGTTCACACTTAACTGATGATTGATAAGTAAAAGCGTGTTTGGCATTTTGTTCCCGGACAGAGCTATGAGCTCAGAAGATCCTCGAGCCCCGGGCTACCTCCCGTTTCATCAGGAGAGAGGCCAGTCTGAGCTCAGGTAGGTCTCGAGTGCTCCCCTGTATTTAGCTAAGAAAGAGGGAAAGGAGTAGGGGCGGATGGTGGGATTCTTCAAGACAATGATGTCTAAGGTAAGGAAATCCGGCTATTTGTGTGAGTTTGAATTCATCTGATATATTGTGTGATTGCTAATGCGGGACCAGCAGTGGTCAATCATAAGCATGTGATCCTCTTGAATTAATTTATAAATAATCTTCACTTATTTTATTTTCAAGGTCTGAGGTAAACTACAGATGAAATCAGAATTATTAGCCCCCCTTTTATTTATTTTTTTATGTGCTGAAAAAATCTCTCTGTTAAACAGATATTGGGGAAAAAATAAACAGGGGGTTAATAATTCTGACTTCAACTGTATCTGCTTCTGCTTTCAGTATTGCAATAAATGTCCCATAAAATTGTGTTCAAACTCACATTAGTAGCATTTAACACTGAATAAAGCTCAAAATCAGCACCTGAGGTGATCATTGTCAGTATTTTGTGCAAACTTTCAGCCACAAAGTCGCAGAAATAGAAACAGTTTCTTAACATAGAAATGTTGTGTACCGCTGCCAAAGATGGCTACAATTAAAAACTACTTTTAACGTGGAAAAGATGCATTTCATCATGTGTCCCTTCATCGTGTGTAGTTAGGACATGGTATAGCTTTTAACTCTTTCCCTGCCAATGTTTATTTTAAAGTTGCCAGCCTCTGCCAGCATTATTGATAATTTTCATCTTAATTTGACAGCCCTCGGAATATTTTAAGCGAGCAATATAAGACCATGTTACATACCAAAATAACCAACCAAAAAAAAAGTTAAGTATTTTATTGTATCTTCATTGGTTCATGTTTCATACCCACTTATACGAATGTAGGTTTTATGAAAAATGTAAACATTTTTACAAAAAAATTAAAAATGCATTTTTCTAAAAGTCATGCATTAACAAAATATATAGTATAGCACACAAACTGTACATACGTGTTTGTGTGAGTGTGTCCGCACAACCGAGCTTGTGTCTGTGTGTATAAAACTAATTTCTAATTGCAGATCAACGAGGGTGCATTATTTGGCTGTGGCGAGCCCTGGTATAGTAGGGATAGTCAAAGGAAGCTTGTATAAGTCTTATTTTTTACTCGCGATCTTACTTTCACTTTTTCAGATTTCAGTTCCCGGGGCATGTTCATGTACCTCACTCAGGACATTCGTTAGGGTTTCATTACCATAATATACCTAAAACACGGATTGGCAAGTGTTTTTATCATAATTGACAAGTTATCTTGTAATTTCAGATGCAGCTTGTATCAATTCGAAGTTATCTTTTCAATTGAGGGAAAGAGTTAACTAGATGAATTCTGCTTCTGCGAAACCAGATGTGCCTCCTGTCACTTGAAATAACACTTGCAACTTTGGGTGAGCGATTCGGTACACACAGCCCCGCCCCATCCCTGCCAGCAGAACTATGGACATATAATATCTCTGTCTGAGGACCCGTTTACACTAAAAGGTTTTAGTTTTAAAACGCATACGTTTTGCTACAGATATGCCTTCAGTCCACACTAGCCCGGAGTTTTCGAGAGGCCATTTTCGTTTTAAAACACTGCTGCTCTGAGTCAGTGTGGATGGGGGAAAATGGAGACATCTGAAAACAGAGGCGTGGCTGCAGACATTTGCTGATTGGGGCTTTTCCCTCAATATTACGTAGCCTACAGACAGTTCAGTCTTGCATCCTTTCCTTAAGTTCAGACTTCGCAAGTTTAATATGGAAAACAAACTCCCGAGGACACGTTGGGTAAATCTTCAAAGGGAACAGTGAACTTTATAACCTCATTCACATCACCCTGGCTATGCTGTTTCACTTACTTAACCATAAAATGAAAACATGATATAAGAAACTGTCAATTTTCATTTTGCCATTAACAACTTAAAAAGACACCAAAAATGTTAAGGCATTGTGTAGCTACATATTTATATGATCGTCATCTTCACTGTATGCATATTCATAACAAAACAGAGCCTATAACATAACTGCCTCCTTTCATTTTAATAATCAAAAATAATAATCTCATCAATAAGCAACCATATCAGCTCTTTTTGTTTTTACGTGTCTAGTTAGATACCCAAGTAAACTGAAGCCCAGTGCATACATTTAAGACTGTAATCCAGAGTTTAAAAATGTACTGCTATTATCATTGTGCAATGAATCTTGGGATGTTCAAGGCTGTGAGGGTCCACCAGAAACTAAGGACTCACTCCTAGACTGTAGCTCTGCACAAGACTTTGGTCATAGGAGAAATTGTTGTGCCCAACTGAGCCTGGATTCTCTCGAGGTTTTTTTAATTCTTCACTTTCGCCAATTGGTGAAGTTTTTTTCCTCACCGCTGTCGCCACTGGCTTGCATGCGAAGAAGCCTTCGAATTAAGACAAGCTATGTCTTAAAAAACAGTATGCGAGCCAAGTAGAATGCCTGAATTCATAGTATTCTAAAAGCAGTATGCAAGAATGACCAACTACTTCTGGCGAGATTCTAAAGTGCGCATCCAATGGACACTACGCTATCTCATGATGCCATGCAAGGGAATTCATGAATAGGAGTGAAGCAACACAACTGACGCAGGTAGGTCATGTGCAGAGATGTATAAAGTACTAGAGACCCAGACTTAAGTAAAAGTACAAGTACTCTATCAAAAAGTGACTTGAGTAGAAGTAAAAGTGCTCTTTAAGCACCATACTTAAGTGGAAGTACTAAAGTATTCAACATTTTTTGTACTTAAGTATTGCAAGTAGTTTATTTCAAAATTTACTACTCAAGTACTGAAAGTAAAAGTACAAGTATTGTGTAATGTAGTTATTAAAGAATGCAGTCAAAAGACATCATATTGTTTGTTTATTTTAAATCTCTTTTTTGGGGGCACGTCATTAAGCAGAATGAAAAGAAACATGACTTACAATACTGTTTTTCTCTCACGCTTGAACCACAGATCTGACCGATTATAACAGCTTTAACACACACCTTTCAAAGTTGTGTGTCACAAAAACAGTCCATAATCCACTCAAAACGCTATTGAAACCCATTTTCGGAGCACAAATTACTGGTTGTAAACGCTGTAAACGAACGTTCTAATTCACTTGATTTTGATTTTATTGTAAAAAAAAAGAAAACGTGTATATTACTGTGTTAAATGAAAATCTGAAATATTTTATGGCTTATGGCTATGATTTAGTATTCAAAAATGTTTCATTTTGATTATGTTTTAATTAAATTGGTCTTAAACTTCATATTTTTATAGTATATTTATTCATTCTGGTACTTTTACCATAAACCAACATCTCAACCATTTGGTAGAGGCTGATATTTTAGAAACTATGGGATGTGTTGGGGGAAAATGTATTGATTGTGTTAACTAGCGACATTAGGAGTTAAGAAATGCAATAAATAAAAAAATTCTATTGGTTTTTTTCTTGGTGTGACAGTTAAATGGTTACTTGTAATATAATTGTGTCCTTTAATACAGCAGTAAGATATATGAACTGTACCTTTAATTTGACCCGCTCAAAGAAAACACTCTTTCTGAATGTATCAAACAAAACTCATACACAGAAGACAGCATGAGCATTTATAGCAAATAAACTAATGTAAATATTCTCCCGCCTGCTTTTTAAACGCTGACAGGCGAGGTCTTACACCCCTTTGGTTATTGTCTTCACCTTCTCAACAGAAAGGGCTGCTATCGGCTTTAGAAATGAAAGCGTTGTTCACTGATGGCGGGAAGAACAGCCGCGGTTACAGTCTATGTATGTATAATACGCGGTTATCACAGGTAATCTATAATAGACACAGTGGAGAAAACTTGCACCTCATACACGCCTACCAGGCCAGCGGGTCAAATGTCCAAAGTAAGAGAGGCAGAGATGGAGTCTCACAACATTTCTCTGTAGTAGTGAAATAGCGGCTCGTGTGCTGTGCCGCCTTCACTCGCCCTCGCGCCTCCGTCTTTCGCCATAGTATTGCGACACCGCACATAGGAGATAAATGACGGCAGTACGTAATAACCCGTTATGATCTATTACTGAACCGATATAGACCATTTTGACACCTCTAGTAACGAGTAACGATGCAGCTCATAAAAAATCTATCGGAGTAAAAGTATTAAACTCATCGAAAATATGTACTTAAGTAAAAGTGGAAGTAGGAGAAAAAAACAATACTCCAGTAAAGTACAGATACTGCCTTTTAGTACTTAAGTACAGTAGTGAAGTAGTTCTACTTCGTTACTATACATCTCTGGTCATGTGACAATAACAAATGGCGAATGTAATATGTATGAATTTCATTCGTACTACTTGCATTCATACTATATAGAATAGGGGTGTCAAAATTAATTGTTTCTTCGGTGCACTGCGATGCAGACGCAGACAATTTGGTATCTGTTCATTAATAATCATAACCGGTTATTATGTACTGACGTCATTTATCTCTGCGCTCTGTCGCGAGGGAGGCGAGTGCGGTATTTACAACACTACAGGCGCCAACTACTTAAAAATTTCACAGAGTGTGTGTTTTCTGGAAAGTCTTTCACTGGCACTTACAGCAGAAGCTACTATTTCTCTATGATTGAGTGAATGAAATGAATGACTCCATTTCTCTCTCTCTCTCTCTCTCTCTCTCTCTCTCACTGTGGCCCATTTCACCCTCTGGCGTGACTTTTCCTCTCGGCTGCTGGCGTGACTCTTCCTTCCCTCTCTTTTCCTCTCGGCTGTATGCATTCGAAAAAAAAATTCCGAATTTCCGGGAGCGGTCTGTAACTCTGGTGTAATTTTAACAGGAGTGGGCGGTCTAACAATATCACCCCCGAGTGAGAGAGCAAGCAAGCGCGTGGCGTGTGTATGTGTGTGTGAGAGAGTGCGCGTGTGTGTGTGCATGTTTGTTTGGTGCCGTCTATGTTTGTATATGTCTGTGAATGAGAGACAGTGTGGTGCTGCATGTCCATGTGTGTGTGTGTGTGTTTTTACAGACATCTTGTTATAGCCACCCCCCCAAAATGCAACACTGTGTATGGAAAGCATCGTCAATGCACCGTGATGCACCGAAATATCGAATTGAACCGAATAGATGGCATGATAATTGTAACCGAACTGTGAGACCAGTATTGGTTCACACCTCTAATATAGAACATACTTTTCTGATGGTCATGTATTAATTTCAAATGCAAATCTAGTACCTATTAGAGCAGTAGGTGATTTCGGACGCAATAAAAAACCATCTTCATAAAGTTATAATGCAAATGTCCTTCAAATGCGTCCTTTGTAAAATTCAGCTTCTGAAATAAAGCCAAGCAAGAAATCCCTATGAACGGAACTGTGCTAGTTTCTCTGTCAGTTACAGGCACAGGCACTTAACCACAAGGGAGAACCGTAAGAGAAAGTTGCATAGTGTTGCTTTAAATTATAAACATATCACACTCACTTCGCAGGTACAGATTTGGGAATGTACAACAGTGAAAAAGCATGTGTGACAAATCCGGTTATCTAGTCGACTTGAAATTGCTCTTGTTAAAGGGAATACTAAATCCTAATAGTCTCACCGCTTGCTCCATATGGTAGCAGCCAAAACAAGTGATTCCTCTGGTCTTGAAGATTTGCATTGTTTAGTAAACACGTGGCCCCTTTGGGCTGATCGAAAGGGAGTGCGATCCACTGTGTGTGTTATTATCCACATCTCCATGCATGCCTCTGCCATCTGCTCCTGCTCTGGTAGCTTCCCGCTGCTTTGCTCTTTCCTCTGTATTTAACTGATAAAAATATTAGCTTAGGTTGACAAGACAAGCCAGAAAGTGGAAGATGTGAACAAAAGTGCCCTCATTATGTAAAACAAAAAAGAAACAAATAATGAAAAGCGAGACTCTCTAGGGCATGTTAAAGCTTATTGAGCCTTTTAAGATTAATAATTTGATTAGGCAGGTAAGGAGGATTGGATGTATTTCCCAGCCCCTGTAATGGAATGTGTTGAGACAACTATTTATTAAAATATTCTTATTTATTTTATCTATTTATTAAAATAAGGTAATCATGATTCTCTTTCTTGATTCACTTGCTTGTTTAATTCCTTTTCTTGTGTTAGGTTTTGTTGGTTCAGCAGGAAAGTTAGGCAAACATTTTATGTCCCTGAGTCTTCCAAATTTTCAACCTGCATTTACCAAAACCATCATTAGCCAACTAAATGCCGGCTCAACCGTGCGATTAAGAAAAAAAAATCCTGAACAAGCATATGACTGCATGAACACGGATCACATGTCACACTGTAAGATCTCAGCTATCATAAAGTCAGACTGAACAACAATAAAGACACACCAAACACAAAAGAGAACACCTCCGGAGTTTGACATCATTCACTCGTGACGTTTTCACTATCCTGCATTCTGAAATGTTAGCAAATGTAAGCAATCTGTAGCAGAAATTTTGCACACAGCATGTCTCAATAATAAAACCAGGAAGAAAAAAAAGGTTTTGACATTTCCCCACGGTAATTTGAATTGTGGCATGGATTGCGTCATCAGATTTGGCGCGCCTATTGGTTCTTGTATTGACGCTCATCACAGCTGTTGTCACACTGCAGGAAAGTGTCTGAAATCTTCTGACACTGCCAGAACTTCATCATAAGAAAAATTTGATCGCAACGGGCAATAAGCGGCTGTCAGTGAACATGTCAAACCAACGATCAAAGATCACAGATTTTAGCCTTGGATTTCAGGAATGTTTTAGGATTTGCCAAATTTGTCTCAGATGACAAAATCGTGCTTGAAATCTCAGTGTGAGCAGGGCTTGAAATTGCAAGGTTAGTCTTTACAAAACTAATAGCTCAGCAATTCTGTGCTTTCCGAATCCATTGTTCCAATAAACATTCACAAACAATTTAGCAAACTTGTAAGGTTGAAGCTACACGTCTAGACCTGTAGTTATAAGCAGAATTCCTGCCTGTGTTCTAATCCAAGTTATCTCCTCTACGCCCTATTTATTTCCAACTCTTGACCATACACTCTGAATGATTTAGAAAGCTTAGCATACAGTAGTATCACAGAGTACGCTGATAAAATACAACAATTAGACAAACATTTCATGCACCTGAGCCTTCCAAATTTATATTTGGACTACTTCAGTTATTGATCGCTATCATGATGAGACTTTCAACCTGGGGTGCATTTACCAAAACCATCATTAGCCAACTAAGATTGTGAGTTTAGTCCTTAGAAACTTATAGTTCAGTGATTCTGTGGTTCCCAAATCCATTGTTCCAATGAACATTCACAAACAGTTCAGCAAACTTGTGAGGTTGGAGCTACACCTGTAGACCTGTAAGTAGAAGCAGAGTTCTCCCCTATGTCCTATTCATTTCTAATTCTTTACCATACACTATTAATGATTTTGAAAACTTAGCATAGCATTGCAGAACAGGCCGATCAAAAGCAATGATTGGACAAACATTTTATAAATAGCCCTGAGCACTGAATTTATATTTGGACTATTTCAATTATTGATCGCTATTAGGATAAGATTTTCAAACTGGGCAGCATTTCCCAAAACCATCATTAGCCAACTAAGATTGCAAGTTTAATATTTATAAACGAACAGTTCAGTGATTCTGTGTTTCCCAAATTTATTGTTCCATTGAACATTCACAGAGTTCACCAAACTTGTGAGGTTGGAGCAGGATTAGCAGGATTCCTGCCTGTGTTCCAATCCAATTTATCTCCCCTATGCCCTATTCATTTCTAACTCTTTACCATACAAACTAAATGATTTTGAAAGCTTAAAGTTGTTGTTAAAATGTATTTTTCTCTTTGAGTTTCCTCCATTTTTTAAAAATAGATCAGTTTTATAAATCTTCACACGGACAACTATTTCCCCTTCTTAGTGCACTTTGAAAACATTTCAAGAGTTCACACTTAGCTGATGATTAATTATAAGCTTGTTTGGCATGCTGTCCCGGGAGAGAGCCCTGAGCTCATAAGATCCTCGAGCCTGGGGCTCCCTCCCGTTGCAAGGCGAGAGGGGAGTTTGAGCTCAGGTAGATCTCGAGAACTCCCCAATATGCCTTATAGCTCGGGACAGCAGCCTCGTGTTGAAGAACCCCCCAAAATGCAGATGTAACAATGCCATATCCGGCTGCTGGATATATTGATAGTTTAGGAAGTGAGGCTCCTGCGGGAGCAGAGGAAAGTAGACTCCTACGGGAGTCCAAGCGGAGGCGTGGGAGGGCCTGGATTGACTCCTGAGGGAGTCGAAGCTCGGATACACTCCTGAGGGAGTGAGAGCTGGGGTGGGCAGGCTCCTGCGTGAGTGTGGACAGGTATTGGGCGGTGAAGACTCCTGCATGAGAGGGTGTGAGATGGGCTAGGGGGGGGCAGGAGGAATGGGGAGAAAGGAGGGGGCAGGGATGCTCCTACTGGAGGTGTGACTGTGAAGGGGTGGCCAGGAATGGGCTTAAAGTGACTCCTGCGGGAGTCAAAGCTCGGGTCAGAGCTGTTGGGTGGGATGGCAAGCATAGCAAAGCTTGGACACACAGAAAGGTAGGTATGTACATACACGTACATATGCACATGCACATCATATGCACGCGTGCATACACGCACATACTCGACACACATAAATGCACATACACACGCGTGCATACCATACGTTCATACACAAGCACGTGCATGAATACACTTATACATAAAAACACATACACAAACTTATAAATGTATACATACATACACACACACCCATACACATGTACATATACATACATATATATATGTATGTATGCAGTGGCAGTGGTGCAGAGGGGAAAAGAAGCTCAGCGGAGCTTCTCTGCTGTTGCAGAGGTGCAGTGGAAGTCGGTATTGGAAGGCAAGTACTCTTCCGTAGAGGCAATTTAACTGCTGTGGCAGTGCTGGGGAGTGTGTGAGTAGTGGTATGTTAGATGCAAGTGTATGTGAGCTCAGGCAGAGCGTCACTGCTGCGGCAGTGGTGAGGAGGGGAAAGGAAGCTCAGTGGAGCTTCTCTGCTGTTGCAAATGTGCGGTGGAAGTTAAATTGGAAGGCAAGTGCACTTCTGCGGAGGCGTTTTAACTGCTGTTGTAGTGCTGGGGAGTGTGTTGGTAGTGAATGGCTAAATGGAGATGTGTGTGAGCTCAGGCGGAGCGTCACTGCTGCAACGGTGGTGCAGAGGGAGAATAAGGCTCGGCAGAGCGTCTCTTCTGTTGCAGAAGTGCAGTGGTAGTCAATATTGGAGCGTTATGAGTGCTCCTGCAGGAATGTTAAATGCTATCAGTAGTGATGTGTACAGATGAGAGTAAATAAGGGCTCAACTTGAGCATCACCGCAGTTGCTGGGTTGCTATGGGTGAGTGTAGTTCAGCGGGGTGCCTCTGCGGTTGCAGAGGTGCAGTGGTCGTCGGTATTGGAGTTATGAGTGTTCCCATTGGAATGTAAATACTGTCCATAGTGATATGTAGAGATGAAGGTAAATAAGGGCTTAGCTAGAGCGTCACTGCAGTTGCGGTGGTGTTATGGGTAAGTGTAGCTCTGCGGAGCGTCTCTGCTGCTGCAGAGGTGCAGTGGGTCAATATGGAGGTAATGTGCGCACCCGCAGAAGCATTGCTGCTGTATGAGTATGGGGGAGTGTGACAATAGTGTTATTTGGAAATTAAGGTGTATATGAGCTTGTTTAGAGCGTCTCTGCTGCAGCAATTGAAACTCTGGGTGCCTCTAAATGGGTGGGAGCCAGGGGCGTCGCTAGACCCAATTCACTGGGGCACATATGCCCCAGTAAAAATCTCCAGTGCCCCAGTAAATGCATTGAGATATGATTTACTTCATATGCAAGTGTATTTATTAAGGGTGGTAATTCCGAAATAAAGACGGTATTCTCTATGTGCAACCGAACCAACGCTGGTGAAAGCAATGTAATCAAAAAGCAAACTGACGCATCTCTGCGTTTGCGCAAAGAACCCGTGCACATCTCACACGTGCTGCTCTCGCAAGCGCTGCTCTTCTGCTGGTGCGAGTCCCGGTAGTTAACATGCGCGCCAAAAAAGCAGGCTACCTGCTTGTTACGTGCCTCTCATGTATTGTAAAACCAGCGTAACAGCCTTTTTTGTTTTGCAAATCAACAAAACTAAAGTTTAAACAATATGATGGTGATCCTACTAAGCATGCCTCCTGTTCGATTTTTTTTTGTATGAAGCAAAAAGGAGGGATGACGAGTCAGGGAGGTAAGACTTAATAAACCTAATTATCTGCCATGTGTCAAGTCTACAACAGATAATTCTATAACACATTTTTTTTTGTATTTTATTGAATTGTCTATAGAATTTCATTAAAATGAAATTAATATTTATGCAAAAGTAATTCCTAAATTATCTTAGCATCACTCCAGTTGTCTTAACATTGTTTTCCAGTTACATTTAAGATTATTTAGAAGATTAATTGTATAATAGTAAGAATACTTTTATTTATAAATATAATAATTATATATATATATATATATATATATATATATATATATATATATATATATATATATATATATATATATATATATATATATATAAATATAATAAATATTATATACATAAATAATATATATATTTTTTATTTTTTTGGGATTCCCTGAGGGAGTATTGCTCTACTGTTATGCAATAATGTTTGGAGGGTTTGGAACGGGTGTGTGGGGGAGGGGATATCGAGGATGTATCTAGAACGTCCTTTACGAAACTGATCTATTTGCTTTGCTTAATAAAGAAAGATGGAGTTTCTTCATCCGACAAATTTAGATCGGATGTGGTGAGGTGGATTTTGGGATTGACATTTGATGTTAGTTCAGAACATCTCAAAAACTAAAAGGGGCTAGTGTGAATATGGCATCGTGGTGTGGGCTGGGTGAGTGGAAATATATCCTTTGCATAGAATGTGAATGTATTTGGAATGGATGTGGATTGTAATAGGTTGGATGAGGGTCAGCTTCTGGGGCCGGCAGTCATGATCTCTGAAACGAGAAACCAAAGAGAATCAGAAATGAAATCTTTACAACATGGTACATGTACGCCAGATATAATAATTTGTTTTAGCTGATATCCATGCGAGGCATCTTAATAAGGGCATGGGCAATTCAAGCACCTTTTGTTAATGCATGGTATGATAGCCTCGTTGACATAATGTGCAAGGATGGAGAGCTGAGGATATGGGGTGTGGCTTGTCTGGTGGTCCTTGAAGTACTTCTTGAAGACAGATACCTCTTGAAGATCTATTGTCAGAAATGTCCTCCTCCTATTTATCAAGCATGGAGTTGTTCCTTTGCCATTTCACAATTGTTATTATGAACTTGCATATGTCACTTTGTGTATAGACATATGAGTCACATTACGATTTAACTTCTGTGCTAGATGTGTTGAATTTAACTGGTTGGATTTTTTTTATTTTAAATATATAATAAATATAATCAACTGTCAACATCAAACTCTGAACTACAAAGTCACCACTTAGAAGAAATTGTGTGAATGGAATGTTGTTATGGGCTTTACTTTAATCCATTATTAAATAACATTATGTTTGGAAACTCAATGCATTAAATCACGAGCCTATCATTCACAAGGTCTTTGTAGCTGAGCTCATTCATAAGTTGTCAAGAGAGAGGGCGGGACCATCTCGAGTTGGGAGCTCATTGGATGGTGACAAGTCTCCTTTCAGCTATTGGCTCAATGGGGTGTCAATCAAAAGATTGGCGGCCATTTTGTTGACCAGAAATACTAGTGTTAATGTGTAGGAGACACTGCTGCGCTCCAGTGACTAGATTGGATGATAACAGCGCATTCTGTCATGTTTCTCTAGGCACGAACATGCCGTGGACCAAAGCTTAGGGACTAGATTGCCTAGATCTTTGCAGTCGAATTACTTTGGAATGTTATGGATCTGTGGACGGGCAGGAGGCTTGAAAGGTGAGTTATTGGTTGAAATTTATCTAGTCACGTGAGTCTTGTCTTTCAAAAGCTTTATAGATGTTTAGTCTTTGTTGGGATGAAGTTATTCTTGCGAGGCTTCCCCTTAAAGCATGCAATATACGTTACTGCAGGTGCACCGCTAGGAGAGCAGTGAGTTATTTATTGCAATGGCTTAATCGTGATCCTCTCGAAATTAGTTTATAACTAAACTTCACTTATGCCATTTTGAATGCAGCAATGGCTCGTAAAGAAAGGTGACAATCTATAAAAGGTGACAATAATATCAAATCTAAGTTGTACCACTTGAGAAGTGTCATTACAGAAGTTTCATGGTTGAAATGACAGGTCTCCCACAGAGTTCGGAAAACACACCCCTGTATAGCAAAACCTTGGTAACACTTTAAAATAATGGTCCATTAGATTAGATGATGAACATTATTGATAATCTTGTAAAACATTTATTAATCATACACTGTAAAACCCAACAGTCAACTTTATCAAATGAAATGAGTGTAGTTATCTCAAAATTGACTGAAAGTTAATTCTACTCATTTGAAAAGAGTTTTGAACTCAGTGTTGAAGGTAATGAGTTAAATAAATGCATCATTACTTAAACTTAAATGGAGTAAGTTCACAGAACTCATATAGATTTTTTTTAACTCAAATGGTTTGTTGTAATTGGTTTACTCAAACAATTTGAGTTGCCTTAACTTATTGAGTTTTAAATTACTCAGTTGGTTTGAGTTCTCTTCATTTATTGGGTTTTACGGTGCTCAAATTGCTTTGTTTATTCATATGGATTAAGTTCACAGTACTCATTAGGATCAGTTTTTGAACAAATGGTTTGTTGCAATCGATTTCCTCAAATGGTTTGAGTTACTTTAACTTTTTGGGTTTTACAGTGTAGTTCAACATTAACAAATACATTTTTAAAATCCAAAGTTGTGCTTGTTAACATTGGTTAATTCACAGTGAGTTAACATGAACTAACGTTATTTAACTTAAATAACATTAATTAATGTTTGTTCATAACATTAATTAACATTTGTAAAAACATTAACTAATGGACCATTATTTTAAAGTGGTCCCAAAGGTCCCAAAAGTCATTCATGAAAAAATGGTGTGGAGTCAAACATATCTCATGGCCATATCTATGCTCAAAAATATGATAGATCCTGAGAGCCGAGTCCAGAAAGGTGAGAGAGAGGGACATCCACCCCCCCCCCCCCCCCAACTCCCAAAATAAAAAAAATAAATAAAAAAACTGCCTAAAGATCCTTGTGAACAGAAATTATGATGATGCAGCAATTTCCAACGAATCATTTGGTAATTATGATTTTTAAAAGAGTTTAAACATCTCCCATACCTGATCTGAAATTAAAACATGCACATTCTCATTAAGATCCTTAGCCCAAAATAGTTGTAATAGATAGAGGTTTGTATGAATTCTCAAAAAGAAAGAGATAGATAACTGAAGCAGAGGAGGGAGATTTCTCAGAAGAAAGGGTTTCTGTTTATCTTCTTTATTAGATTACATCCTTTTATGACAACCTGTCAGCTGGTTTGACTGATTATCATGCTTTTGAATTAACTGCCTGATTTTTGTTGACAATTTTCACCTCAAAATTTGTATTATTGAATGTATTATTAATTATATTGTTACCTAATAAACTTCTATAAATGGATTCTAATGGATTCTAATTCAGACTAAATTACTAGATTCTAATTACACTTTGTCTCACTCTATAATCCAATTTTGTGTTACTGTGCTTAAAATAGAGTGTACAGTTTTTTTAACAAAATGTGGTGAAAAGAGGATATAGTGCAAGTTACAGCCACATGCTATACACAATCAGTTCAGAAAGCGAAAGAGGTTATACATTCATACATCTAAAGAAGACCTTGGTAGTCTATGCAAAGTGTGAAAATTATAACTAAGAAACTATAGGAACATTCCAGCAACAAAATTATTTATTTGTGGTAGAACAATTCCGCATTTTACTGCCACCTTAGGAGATTTTTTTTTTGAGACAGAAGTGAATTTTTTTTCTACATGGACAACAGAACTAACAGCCTAAGTTAACATTGGCATGGAGACTTTATGCAGCCGTATCGGTTCTTAACTGGTACAAGAAGAGCAGAAAGTCAGGCCTGAGACACGATCAACCTTAATCACCTCAGATCACAACACTAGCCATGGCTATGTCCAAAATCCCCTTCAGTGATACCCTCACAGTGCAGTGCATTGGTATTCTCTCAGTTTTGCGATACAGGAGTTCTGTGCTCCTCACTGCAGTGCATTAAGGGACTGAATCAGTGCACTCAATAATGTCCACTATGGTTTTGGACACTACTACAAATGACCACCTTCTGAAACAGTGCACTATATAATGGTACAGAGGTGTTTTAGACACAGGCTTTATCTCAGAAACTCTCTCAATTTTTCTCTATATGTCATTGTGCAGGGGAAAGTTACTTTTTAAAGTAATGCATTACAATACTGAGTTATTCCCCAAAAAAGTAACTAATTGAGAGTTACTTAGTTACTTTTTATGGAAAGTAATGAGTTACATTACTTTTGAGTATACTTTTGTGTTACTTATTCCTACCTGGCTCAGGCTTTTATTATTATTATGACCTTTATTTTACCAGGAAAGACACATTGAGATTAAAAATCTCTTTTACAATAGCTTCCAGGCCAAGATTAGGCAGTATACATGTCATATGGGTCTAACAAACAACAAATAAAAAACAATTAACAGTTAACATGAATCACACATTGACAAACAAACTATTCAAAACATCTACAAGCCTGTGTTTTAATTTCTAAATCATTCATACTCCTTTTAATATCGTTTAGTGAAATCAATTCTTTGCTTGATCTCTTTCAGAACTTGCATTTTATTTTTTTTTTTGTAGAGGAGCTCTGCAATTAACAATGTAAAATGTAAACTTAAACCTCATTTACCTTAAAGAAAACACATAAAAAATAATAATTTAAGATAATGTTATCTTCTAAGACCTTCCTGATGGCTATACATGCCATATATATGGACTATTGAAGATTCAAAGCAGTGTGTTTGTTACTTTTGTACTTTTTGTCTTACTCGTTTCATAAAATCACTGACCATTGAAACAATCGCCTTTTCCTTTTCTTCAATGTGTTTAAAATAATGAGAAAAAGTTCCTCATAGAAATGTAAGGCTTTGGTGTATCATCTTAGTTTCTGTCTGTTCACGCGGGGAGCTAATTCTCTCATTTAGTGTGTGATTTAATGTGATGACGTTAATTTGGATGGCTATTTATTATTTTTTAAAGCTAATTAAATAAACTAAGTAACTCAAGACATTTTAAAAAAGTCACAAAATGTATCACTTTAATTTTTTTAAAGAAATGCATTACTTTACTCGTTACTTAGAAAAGTAACATTATTACGTAACTGCGTTATTTGTAATGCGTTACCCTCAACACTGTTTGCAACTATGAGCTTAGTTTTCAGAATCCTTTTTTTGAGATTTATATAATCATGGTGTCCATTTGTTGTCAAATTTAAATTAGAAGGAATAAATGTAAGGCTTTATTTCCTGTAATTAAGTTATTAAAGTAATAGTTCATGCAAAAATGGAAATGACCTCATAATTTACACACTCTCAAGTCTTTCTCCTGTCAGACGAATGCAGTTAGAGCAGTTTACTTCCATGCTGTATAATAGTGCCTAAATTTTAAGCTTCCATAAGTGTATAAATCCGTTATTAAAGTAACCCATATACCGCCAGGATTTCAACATGTCTTATGAAGGATTGATGTGTTTCTGTAACACATCGAAACTCAAGAAACTCAAATCAATGACTTTCAGCAGCTGCCGAATAAGCATTCTAGACACCTTGATCTCTGACGCTGTGTATGACATTAGGCTATACACCCCAAAAAATATTTAACTGCAAAAGTTAAACTTTATGTAATTCAATTAGACGTAAATTTTCCATCCAATTAAATCACATAAATCCAACGTAAAAAATTGTTTAAGCTTAACTCCTTCATGTTCAGTTTACATGAATAAATTAAATACATTTTATGCTCTTTAATGCAAAATTTCACTCTTTACTGCAACAAATTAGGTATAGTTTATGTAATTTGATCAGGTTTGTTTCGAGTCCAGTAAATTCCTGTTGAGACAGCATAATTCGTAACAATTATAGTTATGTTACACGTTTTAAACAAAGTTTATTTAAATAGTTTGCATCATTTGAATTACAGGCAAGAATAATTTTTTGAATGTAGGTTTGTTTACCTACAAAGAAATCTAGCTGTCTTGGCATTGCTGTATAAGGTTTTTGTTAGGGAAGCAGATGGACAAACAGAGTGAGTTGGTATAAATGTTAAGTATAAATGTTTATTTAAACAGCGAAGAAACTGAAGGATAATAAGGGGCATGTGAATGGAGTCCGGGATGATAATAAGTCCTTATCCTCAGCAGGGTGGATGAGCAGCAAGGAGGAAGACCGAATGCAGACAGACTGAAGACACACACACACATACCTTAGACAGGACGCTGGGAATGCTGGACAGACTGGAAACAAACAGAGATCAGGTAAGTTATCGATGGCAAGATAAAGATAGCAAATACTGGGAGAGTATCAGCTCTGAGTCCACTTCGTATAAACGAGCCTGAACAAGGAGTGAAGTGAGGTGTGTACTTTTATAGTGTGCCAAGGTGATAGGGTGCAGCTGTGCATGATTAAAACTCAGGTGATGATGGGCGCTGTGTGGAATTGGTGGAATAGCCTGGCCAATCCTTGACAGTTATACAGTATATTACTATGCGTTATACATCAAAGTTGTCAAGAACGATAATTTGCTGAGTTTATATTTAAAAAGAAATTTGTTACAAAAACACATAGATCCACTTGCATAAGACATGCATTAACCTCCTGCTGGTGTATGGCGTCATTTTATGATAGGTTTGGAAATAATGGATTGCCATACCAGATAGTTCACCTCAGATCTAAAAATAAAATAAAACGTTTGAAATTTAACTTTAGAACTGTGACAACACATATCAGTGATTCAGCATGTACATTTATTAATGTTAAAAAGGTTTAATATGGGGGATGCGCATGCGCAACGGACGGTGATGGCTGCTTAGTGAAACGCGCTCTGCTTCAGATGTCCTTTTCCTTTATAAATATTCCTACTGAGATTTAAACTGAGGTTTTAAGTATTTGTTTTTGTTAAGAGGCGTCAGAGATGGCATCCAAACGAGAATTGCTGCATTCGCCCTCTAAAAAACGACCTAAAGATGACGAACGCCTTCACGACGCCATTGCTGAGATGCTCGAAAAACAACTGAGAGCTATAAAGCTAAGTATGTCTGCGATCGTTCGGGAGGAAATTTCAAAGATTTCTACACGTCTTAACTCCCTGGAAAATGATGTCAAAGCGGTCGGCGACAGACTGGATTATATGCAAACCACAGTGCGCGATATTAAAAAGGATTCGATTGCCAGCACGTCGCGTGTGGAGGAGCTACAGGAGAAGCTTTGGCTTTACGAAGACAAGGCCAGACAAAATAATCTAAGATTGGTGGGCTTACCTGAAGGCGCGGAAAGCAGCAACGCAATTCAGTTCCTACAGACCCAGATTCCTAAGTGGCTGCCGGCCTTGCAAGGGAAGGTGATCGAGATTGAACGCGCACACCGCCTGTACGCGAACGAAGATTCCTCCAGAAAGAAAACGCGCACTTTGATCTTCAAACTTCTCCGGTACAATGACAGGCAAGCGATTCTGAAGGAAGCCAGAAATTCTTCATCTCTAAATTACGAAGGAACCAAACTATGGTTCTTCCCCGATTACAGCAAGGGCACGTCTCAAAAAAGGAAAGTCATGTCAGAAAAAAGGAAACGTCTCCAACAGTTGGGCATTGAGTCCTTCTTGTTATACCCAGCAGTGGTTAAAGAGCCCATATTATACATGAAATAGGGTCATATTTAGGTTGTAAGGGTCTCCAACAACAGTCTAATATGCATGCAAGGTCAAAAAACACTTTGATGGTCTTATAATCTGCATTTATTTTTACCTAATTATCCCAGCGACTCCCATATGAATCGTTCAGCGATTCATTTGTTCCCAAACCCCTCCTCAGCGCGAAACTAATCTGCGCTGATTGGACCGATGACAGCCTGCTGCGATTGGTCGACACGGACAAGGCTTCAGCGTGAGACAGAGTGAAATGCCCAGCTGCTAAACTTCAATATAAAAGTAGTCACAGTGCAGACACGCTTCATAGTAGATTTTGGCTGCCAGTGGGTGAATGTAAACACAGACGATGGACTAGAAAATACTGACGACTAACTATTTTATTGAGCAAAAAGTCCAAGAACTGGCGAGGAGATCTCCTAGCCTCCTAGTCACAGTCTTCTTGCTCTTTTCACACACACACACAGGGCCTGCGCGTCCATAGAGAAGCGGCTGAATAGAGAGGGCGCGGCGCTCAGTTATATCCGCGAATACCCGTGCATTACACACACGAGGAGACACACACACACACAGGGCCGGCGCGTCCATAGAAGAGCGGCTGAATTGAGAGGGCGCGGCGCGGTTATATCCGCGAATACCCGTGCGTTACACACACGAGGAGACACAGACACACACACACACACAGGGCCGGCGCCTCCATAGAGGAGTGGCTGAATTGAGAGGGCGCGGCGCTCAGTTATATCCGCGAATACCCGTGCATTACACACACGAGGAGACACACACACACACAGGGCCGGCGCGTCCATAGAGGAGCGGCTGAATTGAGAGGGCGCGGCGCGGTTATATCCGCGAATACCCGTGCGTTACACACACGAGGAGACACAGACACACACACACACACAGGGCCGGCGCCTCCATAGAGGAGCGGCTGAATTGAGAGGGCGCGGCGCTCAGTTGTATCCGCGAATACCCGTGCGTTACACACACGAGGAGACAGACACAGACACATTACTCCTACCCAAGGACACGACACACACGCCTAGAGCGCTAGTTCAGCTTGCTGGGTGCAATTTAGACACCTCACCTCGAACCTGAGCTGAAATATTTTGAAACTTGACCGTTGCATGTGTGTAAACAGCTGACGATCCGTAATCAAAGCAGCACGCGTCACGTTTTCAACGTGGCTTTACACGCGATATGAGAATATAAAGAGTTAACCTGATACAGCACACGCGGTTACAAGTAACAAAACACAACTAAATACATAATTTGCAAGATAGAGTAAACGAGGCAACAATTTTAATCGCACTTACTTACACTTGTGAAATGGGGGTAGAAACTGATTCATGATCCACTGATCCATGTTCTGACAGTCTATACTGATCCTTCCTTTAACAAACTGAAGAAGTCTTCTTTGAAAGCATATAGTTTTCAGAAGCACTCAGATCTGCTCAAGGCTAGGCTATATTGCTGATGTTTCATCTTTGATTAGACTGTATATAATCAAATATCCATCTGCACAGCGTGACTTCATTCGACCAGTGTCTGTCTGTGTGTGTGAGACTTTTTTTTATGTTAGTGGGCGGGGCCGCAGGTTTCAAATCTCCCGGGTTTGCGCGCCCAACTACTTGTGTTTCGTAGCTGCGTCATCGCGAAACACCTAATGACTCGTTATCAAGATGACTCGTTTGAAGCACTATGAGTCGACTCTTTTATAGATGAATCAATAGTTTTAAACACTGTACACATACAGATTTAAGCCTTAGCTGGATATTTCACTTCACTTAGAGCTGTGTGACACACTACATGGAAGGGCATTTTCAAAAACCCATAATATGGGCTCTTTAAAGTGTTAAACGGCCGTGAGCAAATTCTCTTCAAAACACCCACAGATCTGGAGAAGTTCGTCTCATCGCTAAATGCTGACACTCCGATGGGAGAAAACCTGACGGCGCAATCCACTGACTAAATTTTGCCTCATATAAAGGGTGCTTACAACATATTTCAAGTAGGAATTTATGTTGTATCACTGATATGGACATTTGATTAAGCGGGACACGGGTTCCTGGGTTTAGCCGCGCAGCTCGAGCGCATGGCCTCGAATTTGTTTATTTTCCAGGCAGGTAAGAGAGACTGTATTCTCTCTCTACAGGCTGCCATTTATATTTTGTTTATTTTGTTTTTATTTAATTCAATCATTTCGTTGTTGTTAATAGGGTTTGCTCTTTATTATTATATATTCAATTTGATTGTTCTCTGGGGTGACATTCTTGATTACATGTGTGCTATTTATGGGTTTAAAATGATCACTTTATCTGTTAAGTGTTTAATCTATACGTTCTGTTATGAATGATATCAACATGATATTGTGGAATGTCAATGGCTTGAATTCACCGGTAAAGAGAACAAAATGCCTGGATTATTTACATCGTAAGAGAGCCGATATAGCTCTCATACAAGAATCCCACTTCAGGGCCTCAGATGTTACTCGTTGTCAAAATAGACATTTTAAAATTATAGCCGCTTCATCTTACACTAGCGCTTCAAGAGGAGTGCTAATACTTCAAAATAGAAGATTCCCATTTATATTAGAGAAATCAGGGAGTGATGATCATGGGTGGATCACATATGTTTTAGGATCGTGGAATAGTTTAAAAATAGCTTTTGTTTCAGTCTATGCCCCAAATAAATTTGACGCAGATTTTTTTCCCTCGCTTACCAAGCTCCTTTTTAGCTTTGGTGACTACAATCTGGTGGTGGGTATGGATGCTAATGCAGTTGTCAATCCCTCTATTGATAAGTCTCTCTCCGCACCGTCCGCGGTACACAGTGACCAGGCTTCCCGGGCATTGAACGAGCTTATTTTGGATAATGACTTGTGTGATATCTGGAGGATGCAGAATGAAAATTGTAGAGACTATACCTTTTATTCTTCCCGACACAAGACATTTACAAGAATAGATTATATTCTTATATCAAAATATTTAATTCAGAGTGTAAATAACATAGGTATTCTCCCTATGCTCATTTCAGACCATTCGGCAGTAATTTGTAATTTGTCACCCCCTACAAGATTTCAAAGGACAAAAAGGTGGCGCTTTAACACAACTATGCTACTGAAAGATGATTTTATTAAACAGTTACGAGATAATCTGACCATGTTTCTTTCAGAAAACTCCAGTTCAGCAGTTAATCCGCAGATTTTATGGGAAACAACCAAGTGTTTTCTGAGAGGGAACTGTATATCATTTGCCTCCTATGAACATAGATCTAAAACTAAAGAATTAAATAATTTAGAAAAACAAATTGAAATAATAGAGAGAGACTTAAAGGAAACTTTTTCAGAACAGAAGAGCAGGATTTTAGGAAATTTTAAATCTGATTGCAAGGCAATTTTATTAAGAAAGGCAGAATTTTTGATTCATCGCACCAAACAAAATTATTATTTTAATGCAGAACGACCCACTAAATTATTAGCTTTAAGGCTGAAACATAATGAGGCAATGTCATCAATAACAGCCATTAAGGATAGTATGGGCACCCTGCATACTGCTCCGGACAAGGTGAATGCTACATTCAAGAACTTCTATGAGCATCTTTACAGTTCCGAGGTGGGGGTAGAGGATCAACAAACAATTGAATTTATATCAAAACTAAATCTCCCTTGCCTAAGTGACGAGCAACAGAAATTTTTAGACTCTCCAATTACATTAAGTGAAGTAAAAGAAGCTCTACAGTCAATGAATAAAGGAAAGGCCCCGGGCCTAGATGGTCTACCCCCAGAGTTGTATTTGGTGATCTGGGACTTGCTAGGACCACTCCTTCTAAATTCCTTAAATTTTGCAATAGATACAGGTTGTTTTCACAGAGATCAGAATACTGCCCTTATCTCCCTGATTTTAAAAAAAGGGAAGGACCCCTTTAGCTGCTCTAGTTACAGGCCGATTTCACTAATCTGTACAGACACTAAGGTTTACGCAGAAGTTCTAGCCCGCCGTTTAGATCAAATTGCCGGTTCTATAATTTCCCATGACCAGACAGGCTTTCTTAAAGGTCGTTCTGCTATGGATAATGTCAGACGACTTTTAAATATCATAGACAAGCCCAAACTTACTGATGATCAAAGTGCTATTCTCTCGCTAGATGCAGAGAAAGCCTTTGACCGGGTCGAATGGACAGATCTCTGGTCAGTTTTGAAGTGTCTGGGCTTTGGTCCATATTTTATACATATGGTACAAACTCTGTACCGTAATTCAGCTGCACGGGTGTCAACAGGGTTGAGCTGCTCAGGTGCCTTTCTGCTGGGCAGAGGCACAAGACAGGGCTGCCCATTGTCACCTTTGTTGTTTGCCCTTTCGTTAGAGCCTTTGGCCCAGGCAATTCGTCAGGATCATGTAATCGCCCCTATCATTATAGGTAATTCTAAACACCACATCTCTCTGTTCGCTGATGATATTCTACTATACATGTCAGATACTTCTACCTCTATTATTCAATGTCTTAAAATATTTAATGATTTTAGAAAAGTGAGTGGGTATAAGATTAACTGGGAGAAATCTGTACTAATGCCACTGTCGGGGAGAAGTGATATCACGTCAGTGCCTGCTTCAATTCCAGTTAATAACACATTTACATATTTAGGAATTCAGATTCTTCCTTCACTTCAGGCGATGGTCAAACAAAACCATAGTTCCTTATTCAACAATATCAGACGGGACCTAGAGAGATGGGGCGCACTATTACTCTCTCTGCAAGGTAGGATTGCGATTATCAAAATGAATGTTCTACCTAGACTTTTATTTTTGTTTACCATGATTCCTCTTTCTCCACATAAGACGTTTTTTAAAGATAAAATAGAATAAACTCCATTATAACTAAATTCATTTGGAACAACAAACATCCTCGAATTAAACTTAAAACATTACAGAAAACACCTGCTAAAGGGGGGATGGCATTTCCTAACATTCAACTATATTTCTGGGCTTGTCGACTGCGTAGTCTTAAGACTTGGTTGGAAGTAGATTCTGATATTGCTTGGCGTAACATTGAAGCATCTGCTGTGCATCCACACCGACTACAAGATTTGTTATTTACGGGATTACCTAAGAAAGTAAAAAAGATTGATAATAGAATAGTGGTTGACTCCCTTAAAATATGGTATGATGTTTGCAAATTCACTGGATGCGCCAACAAATTTACAAAAGAATCTCCGATTTGGAACAATTATCATTTACAATCTGGGGGAAAGCCCTTTATATTTAAGCTGTGGTCAGATCAAGGTATTTCTGTGTTGGGCGATATCTTCGACAACCAGGGCTTGAGGTCTTTCCAGGATTTGAAAGAAGGTTACAATCCCCCCGGACATTCCTACTTTCTGTATTTAAGGCTGAGAAGTGCAATGCGTGCTTATGGAGTTCCGTGGAACTGTAATTTGGACAATCATCCATTGCGGGACTGCGTGAATTTCTCTCAGTCACGTGGAGCAATCTCATGCATTTACAACAAACTGCTTAACTATGACTCTGTTGCACTCCCCATCATCACAATATGGGAAAAGGAACTGTCCTCTTACCAACTGAACTGGGACTGGATATGGGAAAGTATCCAGGTGATGTCTAAGAATCCTGCCCATCAACTCATACACTATAAACTGATCCACAAGGCTTATGCAACTCCATATGTGCTACACCGCATGAAACGGTTACCTACCCCTTTTTGTACATTGTGTAATTCAAACTCCGTGGGGACATATATGCATATGTTTTTTGAATGTCCACTTATCAGTACATTTTGGGATAAGGTATTTCAAACTATTTCAGAATTGTGTGAAATGTTCATTCCCAAATACCCTAATATCTGTTTATTGAATGATGATTATGATCTAGACCTAAACACTTCCCAACGCAGGATATTTCATACTGCACTAACTGCAGCCAAGAAAGTTATATTTAAAATATGGCATGAACCCTCATTCCCAGCGGATAAAATGTGGCTTATTGAATTAAAAAATATTGCACTGTTAGAACGTTCCACTGCAAGAATTAACAGAGCTAAACCCCATACAATCAAAGCATGGTCCAATTTTATTGAGAAAATTTCTTATATAATAACTAGTTAATTCTCACCCCAGAGCTTTTCTTTTTTTGTGTGTATTGTTATTCAGTTATTATTTTACTGTCTTTATTTTATTATTATTATTATTTGTAATTTCTTTATGTATTTTTATTTAATGCAAACCCTGGCTTGTATAAAGTTGTTGCTAGCTATGTATGCTGGCTTTGTTCTGCAATAAATAAATAATCATAAAAAAAAAAAAGGTTTAATATATATTAATTAGATTATAAATCTTACCATTTTGTTAGGGTGCAGTAAGTGCACTATTCTGTGCTTCTGAATGGCTGTATTTACATTTCTGTTGTGTCTCATCTGGTGCAAACAGCCAAATTGCTTATCACTGCAAATCTCATCTGAAGTGTGTTGTTAGGACACAGTGTTACAATGTAACCTGATCACCTAATGTTTATGTAATATTTATATTTTTTGCTAATTAATAACCACCTCAATTGGAACTCTGATTCTGCTTCTCATTTCGGAGTTACTGTTCTCATTACTGTCCTCCGGAGGTCACATTTCGGTGATAGACACATGCTTTGAGAGCCTTCCTGACTGAATGAATCAAAATACGCGGTTTTCAATCAAGGCAACCTGGGATACTGAAATATAATTGACAAAAGTGGCAGTGGGCAGGTTAAAAGAACCAAAACAAAGACAGACGGTCCGGCACGGAAAGCACATTTTCAAAGCCGCATATCTGACTTTAGCTTTGTTTTCCAGATAAACAAGAACGTTCACTTCACATGTTTCTTAAATATCTGCAATATATTATGGTATTTTTATGCTTTAGAAGAAGCAAAAACTTCCATACAGCACCTTTAATACAATGGCGGTCCAACAACTTCATAATAAAGTATTTATGTCCATACGAAAAGGAATCATTGCTAAATTAGTAAAAAACAATAAATAAATGAATAAAAACATACATATAAAAATATTTTAAAAATATTGTCTACACATTATTTTTGCATAAACATACCATAAGACTTTCTTTGTCACAGTGTGAACTTTTTAATTTTATTTGAAACTTTACTGTATCTCAGAGCCAAATTTTTCTTCAGAAATAAATTATTTCCCAACAGTGTAGGCTGTTCATTCTACAGAATAAATCATTGTGTGGGTACACCTGTGGGTACAAAGTAATATATTTAATAATAATATATAATTACTTTTAATAATACGAAAAAAATATATATAGATATTTATGCTTATATTAATCTTTAGCAAAGTAAATGTGTTTTAGTCCTGTGATTTCTGACCTTTCCTGCTATAGCTGTGCCTCAGTGGTATGAAGTACGAATAAATTTAGCCCCAGAATCACCATTCCGTGAAGACAAACACCAGGTCATTCGACCCAAATGCATTTCTACAAGTTTGTTTTTCTAGCCACTGACAAAACGCTATATTTTCTCAGCCCCGAAGGACGTTCCCAAAGCATAAACTGTGGCAGGATATTGCGAGGTGATGATAATAGTCCGGTGTGAATCTGCATTTCAGATGTCATTGCTCTTTTGAGAGTTGCAGATAAAGATCAATCTCCTGCCATGTGGGAAGGAGTGACAGTTTAAGGCTTTGGAGACCAGTCCCATATCATTTAATTGCATCTGGTTCAGTGTTTGTGTGGTGTGCTTTATCTACCCACTGGAGCCTGTTCTTTTTGTTCTCATTTCCTCTATGTGTTAAAGGGAGGGATGCAACTTTTTTTAATATCATATAGATCAGTGAGATCATTGTAAAGGAAAAAAATCCAGAGGGAGACTGCAGAAAAGGTAGATATACTAAAAGTCTGTCTATCTATATGTCTATCTGTCTGTCTATACATCCATCCATCCACACTCAACAAAATATTTTTTTTGCTGCTCGTTCAAACTACTTATTTGAAATGAGCTGAAACACATTTTTTAATTAACACAATTAATTGTTTTACGTTCAATTCCCTTAAATTTGTAAAAACATTTACGTTAACTTAATCGATTTATGTTGGGACAGAAATTGTGTAGAAGCCAGATTATTTTACAGCCTGTTCGTCCATTTAGTATTGGTGCAAAAAATATATTTTTTTGTGTCGAGCTAAAAAAAAATGTGGAAAATTTTGCAGCATTCTTATTATTGTCTTGCTGTGAAAATTACACATCATAGTTTATTACACATTTTTGACCTTATGTACATTTTTGACCTTATTCGATCAGGGATTTATTAGCTCATTTTAAGGAATCGGATCTTGAAGATTCAAATCACTTGACTCGACTCAATTGGGTCAGACTGAATCAGATTAAAAGTTTCACACTTTATTTTACTTGTCCAGCAAAAAAAATCTACAGCTCGAGGCAATGACTTAGAAGCACATACACACGAACACAGTTCTAATGGGAACACAAAATGAAAACAAAGATTTATTGAGCTACACTACGATACATGAAACTAACTAAGCAATAAGTAAACAACAAAGAAACGCAAACATAAATTCACACATACACACAGAGGCAGTTCAGAAGATGCTAAATTATTTGACAACTATCCCAAATTAATTGTAGTACTTATTACTAGATCGTAGAATCACACCTAAGAAACCACAAAGGCAGAGATTTGGCTTATCTTTAACTGCTTAAGATCAATTTGGACCAGATCAGCAAGCGACAACATTTGTTTATGTTACTTGCGTTTTTGCTGAAGTCTTGAGTTTCCCTCACTGGGTTGGCCTCGGGGAAGCATGGCGCTCCTGATTGGTTGGTGACTCTGTGACATCCTTGGGATTCACTCGCTCGTGAGTTAGTGGTTGTCCTGGGTTACCGAGGTGACGGAAGTTTTTGCAATTTTGGCTGTCCCGAAACTTTAAGAGGTTGCGTGGAAAGTTTGTGGTGACGCAATCGCGTGGCGGTGCGGTGTCCGAGCAAGACAAAAGGGGGCAGAGAGCACAACTAATGCAAGCAAGCTAATGCAAAATGCAAGGTTTTACTGTTGCAGTACGTTTTTAAGTGATCTGATTTGATCCATCCCACTGGCACTGTCTTCCATTGAGCAGTTGCCACTCAGGATCAATCATTAACAGACAGCTTATTAATTTCACTTGGTGAAATCTCTTGTAAGTTTGTAACTATCTTACATCAAATGTTACAAGACGAATAATGTTGGTACTACTAGTTTTTCATTTACACCAATGTATTGCAAAATTTGCTAGTCACTAGCTTTCGTTTTGTACTTTCGTTAAGAGTTTAAAACCATTGATTCATTTGGTTGGATGGAATAAACACAGTATATGAGGAAAACTACTACATTTTATTCAAAGATACATGTGCCTTAGTTGTAACACTAATTGTCTTTAATTCATATATATTAATTCCAGAGATCGTTTGTCTCTATGAAAGTTTACATCTGGCACTATATATCCATCTATCAGTCCGTCCGTCCGTCCATCCATCCATCCATCCATCCATCCATCCATCCATCCATCTAGTGTAGTTACTTGGTACATCCATCCATCTATAATATCTATAGTCAGGATTCAAGAGTATTATTTATTATTTTATTAAATGATAATAAATTACCAGTAGACATTACATTGGATTTTGCAATCAACACAAAAATACTAGCTGTTTCTTAGTGAAAATTGCTTAAGTGCTCATTTTTGAAACAAAGAAGAAGAGATAAGTCTGTTTATTTACACTTATCTCCAAACTTCTTTATGGCTGGTTGGGTCTGCAATTGTGAGAACCGCAGGCTTCTCACTTCTCCCTTATACTAATTTCTCCCCTTTATCTCTCATTTGATCATTCTCCACCATCCCTTCTCTCTAAACTCCTTCATTCTCATTCTTTCATCGTGATGAAGGGACCACATGGGGTAAAACATGCCCCCCTCTGAAGTTTGACCATGAATTTCATTTCCCGTCATTCCGAACAACAGATTGTGCAAGAAGTTTGAGACAGCGGGGACTCAGGACATGCGTTTGATGAATAGGAACATTTGGAAAATATGTGCATCAATAAGGAAAAGACACAATGGGATGAAGCGGAAAAAGTTTGACGTTTTAAAGTTTCTTTCGCATTAATTTTGACCTATAAGAAACCCTGAAATACAAGCAGGGGAGCCATGGAAAAGGTCTCCACTGATTCGGTTTCTCTGAGATAAATTCAGACAGAATGCTGCACGCAATATAAATTCACAGGCCTGAAAACATTTCACCGCTATCTCATCACTGTTACATCTAGATGAGGGATTGGAGACCCTACGATCAGCAGATTTATCTCCTAATTCACTGATTTACGTTATTCCACAGGCAGATGGGGAGGGGATTGGACAAAAGAATCGATAGCCTTCTTTTCCTATCAGTCTGTATTGATTCAGTGTGCAGGCTGAATCCTGGCTACACTGCTTCACTGATCACTGCCGTTCGTCCATGCATGGAAGCAGAAAATCTTCTACTCAGGGAGAGGCATTGCGCAAGACACAGATGGGTACTTATCAAGAGCGAGGGGTCGGTACAAAGTCACTATTTGATCACAAAGCTGGAAGAGCATGTAAAGAGCGATAATTGGAATTGGTTGTGGAAGATCATGCTGTCTCTGATAAACTCTAATAACTGACAATTGCGTGTATGCTCGTAGTTACAGATGATGGAAAAGGAAGAGAACAAACTTGAAGTCAAACTGCAAAAATACAAGAGAAAATAGCTTCTGTCTTTAACAGGACTAATAATTTAGAGCAGAAACATTGTTTGGAATTTTAAATTAGGTAATATAGTAGCTATCTAAAACTATGAGTATCTTTACACCACAGCTATTTTCCACAGAAAATAGAAAAACTTTTGGCTGCTCATTTATATGATTATTTACATTACATACAGTTCCTGTGGGGCCTAAAAACTAGTTTCCGAAAGTTTTTGAAAGTGAAACCCTAATTATCCCTGTGTTCACCATAAAGCATAAATTTATTAAAAGGCTGGCAACTTGCACATTCTTCTTATGCAACTAAAAGGCAATTGTGTGAGTCCCTGACCAAAAAAAAAAAAAAAATGAAAAGAAAAACGCATGCATTTTAAGCATTCTCCAAATATAACAAGTTATCATCTAAAAATTCCATTTCTTTTAAACTTACAAGGCCTAAAAATTTCTACTGCTTTGGAATGCATACAAAAATAATAGTAGCTTTTATAGACTTGTCTGTATGAGGATCATTGTGACTGAATTGCTTTGTGTAGACAATAGTTTTCAAAAAACATTTAAGTAATTAATCGTCATATAAACGTACCCTAAAAACAAAAAAATATAGATTTATTTTTGTTAATTTAAATAGATGGTAACTGAAATGTATATACACTTTAACAGTGTATTTCAGCTAGTTATATTATTTTAAAATAAAATTTTCATTTATGGTAGTCAACATTCGAAGTGGATGAAAAATATTACATTTTATAATTAATAAATATTAGTGCTGATTTTGGCATTGTTCAGTAAACATTTTGGTTTTAGGACAAGCTTTGAAAAGTTTTGATTCACTTCAAATGTTGAAGATTACAGTTTAACGTACTGTAATACTAAAATAGTCTAAAATGAAAATATTAAAATATTAAAAAACATACATATTTAAAAGTTCCTAATTTAAACAAAAACTATGATTATAACAACAACAACAACTAATTCAAACAGTTACTAAATACTTAAATAATACAGTTACTTTATAACCTAATGTATGTATTTACTTGGACTACACCTCCCATCACGCTTTACATCTTACAGCTGAAACAATTTAGTAATCTGGACTCTGGCACAAACACAGCTGCTGATTATTGACACTAATTACGTACACACTAAAGCTGCGGTCACACTCAATTTTTCGCCCCATAGACCTCCATCCATACACAAGCAAATGTGACAGACCCAAAACGACAAGATTCGCAGTTCGCTGTGTTGCAAAATTCAAGCTTTGTGAACTCTGACCTGCAAAATCACGTCACGTGACTCTTTGAGTCCAATCGAAGATCAAAACGTGACCTCAGTGTACAATAACGTAATATATGGACCAGTTTTTTAAAATGTCTAATCATCTTGTTTAATCCCGCCCTTTTTCACAGTGCCGTACGACAGAATTTCACAAGCACAAACTCTAGTGTGACCACGGCATAATAAACACCACATTCACACACCTTTTTTTGTACAATACTGCTTTGGTGTAGGAGGGTTTGATCATGTTATTTGTTTCCTTTATTTGATTCTTGTTAATATGTAGTGATATAAGTGTTTGCGCGTGGAGAGGTAGCGTTGTCGCCTCACAGCAAGAAGGTTGCCGGTTCGAGCCTCGGCTGGGTCAGTTGGCATTTCTGTATGGCGACCCCTGATTAATACAAGCCATGACCATTCCTAATAAAAGCTGTATTTAGAACTGCGTATGTTACCTAAATGTTTTCAAATGAAGAGCTTGGTATTAATTCATTCATATTTGTGTGTGTGTGTATAGAACAGTCTTTGTCAGACAAATTTATGTTAACAAAAATAGTAAGTAAAATATACAGGTACAAACCATTAAAAATACACAGCATTATAATCACATCTAGCTTTTCTATGGTCAATTTCTGTGTGGAAAACCTATTAAAACTGCCGAGACATGAGGTAAACCAAATAATGACAGAATAGTCATTTTGAGATGAGTCATGACCAAAAGTTTGGAAGGTTTAAGCATGTGGGCAAACTTTCACTTGGTCAAAATCCCCAGGAAAGTTCTCCAACTTCCATAATTAATTCAGCGATGAGACGTCTTCACACTACTGATCCTCCGACATTATTCAGGGGATCGTCCTACTTTCACTGTTATTTTTCCTCAAAGTCTCTTTAATTGAGCGCTTTAATGGAAGAGCAATTGATCCAGGAGTGCTGTGACTAACTCCATGGTCTCTATGCTTATTGGAGAAGACAACGCACTGAGTCAATTTCCTCTGCGGGCTGGTGGTTCACTCAAGTGTTTTGCTGATAATTATCACTCTTTTCCCTTTGCATTCTATCTCTGCCACATTAGAGGGGAAGATCACAGAGTAATTCACAGTGGGATTCGCTGTGGGTCTGCAGTCTGATGCACACCACAAACCGCAGACACGAGTTCTGACTGCTCGCACCCAGTTTGGTCAGATTTATGCATCCGTTTAGAGCCATTCATACTAGGTCGATAAATGAATTTGTTCTCCTTTTTAACACAAATTATTACACGTATTATTTGAGGGGTGAGTAATTTAAGGATGTTTGTATATTAGATTGGTAAAGATTAGTTTTTTCAGTATCAGTTTTTTTACCACACAAATTTTTACCACACAGATTTTTTACTGCATAATTATTGTAGCATAAATAATTCACGATATAGCATTAGAACAACATTTCTATAGATAATGTATATTTTCAGTAAAATTTTACTTGAAGAGGGTCTTCATAATCATGACAAAACACATTATGAATATGAAGCGATTTTATGCAACGTGACATTACCAAGACAACATAACTTGTCATAAATCTGCCATAAACATGATAGTCATGAGGCCATTATAATTGCGCCATGAATATTTTTCTAATCAATTTTTTTATTCATTCATTCATTCATTTTGTTTTGTTTTGGCTTAGTCTGATTTGATTTATCTGAGGTCACCACAGCGGAATGACCCGCCAACTATTCCAGCATATGTTTTACGCAGCAGATGCCCTTCCACTCATACACTGCGGCCAATTTAGCTTATTCAATTTATTTATAGTGCATGTCTTTGGACTGTGGGGAAATGGGGGCACCCAGAGGAAACCCACATGAACACAGGGAGAACATGCACACTGGCCAAGCCGGCACTTGAACCAGCGACCTTCTTGCTGTGAAATGACAGTGATAACCACCATGCCGCCGCCACGTTTTTTTTTTCAGTGAAACAAATTGAATTTGACATTAAAATGTCTCAGTTAAAGTGTCAGCACAAATAATTGTACAGCATAATTAAAATTTATGTTGCATTTAATGACAAATTCAACTTGTACTCCAGCTACAGTCGACTGTAGTTCTAAATATTAATGATGCTGCTATAAAATCCATGACACGATTAATAGTCACATGACAATCATGTTTATGATAGATTCATGACAATTAATGTTGCCTTGGTAATGTAAAGTTGTGATGACAATAGCAAAGAGAGATTATGATGTATTTGTGTCAAGTTGTCATAATGACATCTCAATGTAATCTTTTAATTTAAAATGACATGACTGAACTAATGACACATAATCACAGTTGCCAAAAGCATGCATAAAGTCTCCTAAATATTCATGATGTTTCATGTCATGATTATAAAAGGAGTCATGACAGTCTTATGAACAACCACTTCAAGGATAGTGTTACCAGACACTGAACAAAGTTACTGTGTAAAACTTGCTCATCTGAAACAAAAAAAAAAAACAAAAAAAAAACATTACATACAATCAATCTTTAAAAATGGTGCATTTCTCCATATTTTACTTGCCGAATCTAAACATACAGGTAAGATTTAGTCCATGTAAGTCCCTGGTGCTGGATTCTCTATGTTTTGTACTGTAATGCAAGTATGGACCACACTGTAAAATGTGATTAGTTACTTTACTTGAAAAAGTCAGCACACCCATTGACTTTTTTAATTATGCACATAGTTTGTTTACTTAATAATTATATCAGGCAACAAGTTTACTCTCTTTTTCGAAGTAAAGTCAACTAATTGCTTTTTAGAGTGCATTACATGTATTGTATTATAATAATACTTGCAGCTAGTATTTTGTGGTAAGTCTTTTAGAAGCGACAAAGGGGTATAAAAGTGCTAATAATTTGTAATTATACTTTGTTATAAAGGTAAAAAAAAAAAAAACTAGCACACTATACAGTTAAAGTATTGCAAGATAAATGCTTTGTTCCGATTCTCATTCAAGATGTGATATTCCATCTTGAATCAATTTTTTTTTTGCACTTATTTTTTCCTCACTAGAAATAATTTGTTTTGATAAAGCAAAGCTATCCAGAGATCAGGTGATGCACTCCCTCTGTCAAGACAATCTTATAGAATATTTTATCTTAGTGTGTGCTGAGCTGTCCTTTTTTAAATCTCATATATGCCAACATATATGCCATTCTAGGTGTAGTTAACGCAGAGAAAAGTAAATATAGATGTAAATATTGAAGCTTAACAGATTTAAAAAAAATATATAAATTCTAATTGCATATGTAAATGTGTATAAGGCTTAAATATAACAAAACTTAAGCAACATAAAACCATCTACGATGGTACAATGGAATTCTAAGTAGCTGGTTTCCATGACCCTCTGTTAATCCACAATTTGAACCTATCACATAAGAAACCAGTGAAGTAAATGCCAAATTTAAAATAAAAATCCCTAAATTTGCAGTATATTTTTTGAGCTTGCTTTTTTGGTTTTAAACTTGTGTGAAAACAGTTAATGTAATAACGGAAACACATTTGCTGAATAAAATCAGGGCTAGTGAACATTACACCCACATGACCATTCAGCTGTCTCCATTAGGTTTGTCTTGTTTACTGTTGGTTTCTAGGTTACAAATTCTACAGTCAGCCGCTCCAACTGTGCGTTTATACCGAAGGTTGCGCGAGCGTAAAAGTAGCTGGAAGTTATTATTTTTCAATGGGACCCGGCGGCATGTAGGCGGCGAGGTTGAAATCAAATCAACTTTATGATAATGAGCTATGACACAGTTTGGCGGCAAGCAATCAAAATGTAGAAGTCCATCACTTGAGAGGATTCTAGAGAACACAGTCCTGTGAACTTTGGTTCCGACTACAGTTGTTCCCAAAGGTTTGAATATTGCGGTCGCCAGATTTCCAATTATTTACTTTGTTTTCTTGCAGGGATGTAAATAAAAAGTTACTGATGTGCATTAATGTTATATATGTTTTTTTTGTGGGAATATCATGCTAACTATAACGACAGTACAAAAGAGTATTGCTGTTTCAGAATATTTCAGACATGTGGACATACAGTATTGGTGAGGTGGAGCAAAGCCACACCACACACAACACTTTGATCTTCCATAGTTAAATGAATTTGATAAAAGGCGTGCAACATTTTCACGCTATAAAGCACATTTCTTATGCAGGAATGTAACTGATTTGTTGATATGCTGCAACGGTCCTTTTAATATGGGATCAATATAGCGAATTTTGACGCTCTCGCCACAAGAGCTGTTGCCAGAGCAAACTTTGATGCTCTCACTGCCTTCTGTGTGAACGCACAGTAACAGCATGATAAAGTGCACCTAATTCACATTAGTTTTTTTTGGCTTTTTTATTAACTGAAAATATGTGCTCCATGTTAGGATGAAGTTATTATTTTTAAGTGGCACCCCGTGTGGTCTTCAGCTGCTGTAGGCCATCCGCCTCAAGGTTGGACGTGTTGTGCATTCACAGATGCTCTTGTAGGGATTGTTTACAGTTTTAACACAAAGAATGACCAGTCTGTCAGATGAAGAAGAGCCGGAGTCAGAGATTCAAATAAATAAATCAAGTTTACTGAAGATAGTTTGCAGTAGTATCAGCAGAAGCCAGCTTCAACACTCGCAATGAGTTCCTAGGCCGCTCTGCTTACAATCACAAATCAATAACAATTATACTCTCACAAAACGTCATTAATCTGAATCCTTCACTCTTCTGCATACCTCAGTTGTAACGAGTGGTTATTTGAGTTACTGTTGCCTTTCTATCAGCTGGAACCAGTCTGGTCATTCTCCTCTGACATCAACAAGGCTTTTGTGCCCACAGAACTGCCGCTCACTGGATATTTTCTATTTTTTTGGACCTGTTACATGCCTGGGGGTGTTGTTCTGTTGTTCCCTTCTGCCCTTTCCATTTTTATTTGATGTCTGCTGTTCTTCTGAAATCTAGGTGTTCCGATTGGCTCGCAGAGTTCTCACGAGTGGACCAATCAAAAGAGAATGGGGGCATTTGCACTCCAATGGGAGGCATTAGCGCTCCAGTGACGACTCGAATCAGACTGGGGGGATCCCTGTCTCTTGTTGCTGCTGTGTTTTTCTGTGCGACATTTGTGCCTGTCTTGTTCTCTGGTTCGTCACGTGACTTACATTTTTACACACACGTAGTTGGTACTCTGTTAATCCACTAGGTCAGAAGTGGGTGCTACTACTGTATGTTTGTTCCAGTGAGTGCAGTTTAGTAAGTGGCGTGTGATGCCGAAGATGTTTTTTTTTTTCTATTTTCATATTTATTTTCAGTTATTTAGAGGTGGGGGAGGGATTAGTTAGCGGGTGTAAAATTTTTTTCTTTGATTTGGCCCCGCTTATTTTCTGTCCCTCTCTCAGGTTTGTTTCAATTGATTTATTTGCTTATTTTGCATTTATTGTACACATTTGTAAATATACTTTGGGTGGTTTAAATATTCTTTTTCTTGATCTTTATTGTAAATAAAGCGAACCACCTTTTTTTGCCACGTCCGATGTCTGTGTCGATTCATAGCAGCTAACGTCTCAGGGGAAATCTTAATATATTGGGTTGTCATAATTATGTTAAGCCCTTTTTCATCCTCTGAGCCACACGGGGCATAACAGGACCATTCTCTGTAAACCCTAGAGACGGTCGTGCGTAAAAATCCCAGTAAATCGGCAGTTTCTGAAATACTCAGACCAGCCCGTCTGGCACCAACAAGCATGCCACGTTCAAAGTCACTTAAATCACCTTTGTTTCTCATTCTGATACTCAGTTTGAGCTGCAGCAGATCGTCTTGACAATGTCTACATGCCTAAATGTCTAAATGCACTGAGTTGCTGCCTTGTGATTGACTGATAATAAATGTGCGTTTACAAGCAGTTGGACAGGTGTACCTAATAAAGTAGCCAGTGAGTGTATATCCCACTCCTTCTGTAGCTACAGAATTCTGGAAGTTTTATATTATTATTAATTGATTTTTAAAAATGTTTTATTGTATATAAATTGATGTGAGATTTGGAAGAAAGCTTGAGCAAAACAACCAGGTTTAAAGAGAGCTTGAAATAAAAGAAATTCATATATTTCCATGCAATGTCCATAAAAAGGAAATGTTCGACACTGACAATAATCATTTTAGTCATGTCAAAGGAAACTATGTACTTTGAAATTGTGAATGCGAAACAATGAAAAGCGTAAGCTCAAACTTCTTTCTGAATTCGTACAACAGCAAAAGATTTTGATGAGAAAGCGCCAAGCACTCAAGTGGTAATTCATGTGTTATTACAAAAACACATCAGCTTGATTGTGTCTTTATCTCAGCGAGTTCTCATTTTTAAAGAAAATTAAGCCGATTGTGTGTGACAAAAGAATCTGCATATACTAGATAACACAACCCCCCCCCCCCCCCCCCACTTCATTGTGGTAAATGAGAAAAACACAAAAACACAGCACTTCCTCGTCTTTGACCATGAATGTCGCTGCTTAGTAACTCATTATACAGCACAATCAGCCCTTGATACTGAAAAATTTCTGAAGCACATAAAGAATCCAACGTTCATGCTAAAAAAATGCTAGAACAGGAAATTTGGGCTCATGGTAAAACACTCCCTTTTTCAATGACCTACAGCCAACTTCAAGTCGCAGCCTTGAGCTCTGTGTAAGAAACCGCTAGAAAGAGATTCAAAAGCGGTTTAGTTCGCCCCATGAGAGATGCGAGCTCCAGCTGGTGAGCTCACGGGATTCAAGAGGTCAGGCGCTTTTTTAAATGAACTGGCCATGCAGCCTTGCTGGAGACTGCAAGCTCTACTGTTTGGATGCACAGAAACTCTGGACAAGCTGAACAATGTTTACCGATGGAGATAATTATGTGGTCCCGGCCAATGATGAAATACCTTGGGGTGGAGAGCAATAAATCTTTTTGTAGCTGAGCTGGTTACTTATGTGTGTATGGTCGAACTTCCGAAAAAGGACATAGCTTAACTTTTCAGAACAGGAAGTGACCTCAAGGCTCAAGAACAAATGGTGGTTTGTTCTTCCCGTTGGGTGTTGTTTGAATTTATATGGGGGGAAAAGATTATATATATATAATGTATATGTATGTTTTTTTTTTTTTGCAGCCCATTATAAATATATGTAAAGCTAAACTAAAATTATAACTAAAATAAATGATACAAAATAATCAAAGACAGACAAATTAAGCTACATCTCATTAACTAAAAGATTTTCATTGTAAATTTTCAATCCATCCATTCATATACACTCACTGGCCCCGTTATTAGGTACACCTTACTAGTAGTGGGTTAGACCCCCTTTTACTGTCAAAACTGTCTTAATCCTTTGTGGCATAGATTTAACAAGGTACTGGAAATATTCCTCAGAGACTTCTGTCATTATTGACATGATAGCTTCATGCAGTTGCTGCAGATTTGTTGGCTGCACATCTATGAAGCGAATCTCTCATTTTACCACATTCCAAAGGTGCTCTATTGGATTGAGATATGGTGACTGTGGAGGCCATTTGAGTACAGTAAACTCATTACCATGTTCAAGAAACCAGTTTGAGATGATTCGCGCTTTATGACATGGTGCGTTATCCTGCAGGAAGTAGCCATCAGAAGATGGGTACATTGTGGTCAAGAAGAGATGGACATGGTCAGCAACAATATTTAAGTAGGATGTGGTGTTGACACGATGCTCAATTGGTACTAATGGGCCCAAAGTGTGCTAAGAAAATATCCCCCACATCATTACACCACCGCTACCAGCCTGAACTGGTGATACAAGGCAGGATGGATACATACTTTCATGTTGTTGACGCCAAATTCTGGACCTTCCATCCGAATGTCGCACCAGAAATCGAGACTCATAAGACCAGACAAAATTTTTCCAATCTTTTATTGTCCAATTTTGATGAGACTGTGGAATTGTAGCCTCAGTTTCCTGTTCTTAGCTGACAGGAGTGGCATCCAGTGTGGTCTTCTGCTGCTGTAGCCCATCTGCCTCAAGGTTCAACGTGTTGAGCACTTAGAGATGGTCTTCTGCACCTCTGGCACCAACAAGGCATTCTCTGTAAACCCTAAAGATGGTTGTGCGTGAAAATCCCAGTAGATCAGCAGTTTATGAAATACTCAAACCAGCCTGTCTGGCACCAACAACCATGCCATGTTCAAAGTCTCTTAAATCACCTTTCTTCCCCATTCTGATGCTCGGTTTGAACTGCAGCAGATTGTCTTGACCATGTCTACATGCCTAATTGCATTGAGTTGCTGCCATGTGATTGGCTGATTGGAAATTTGCTTCAACAAGCAGTTGGATAAGTGTACCTAAGTAGTGGCCGGTGTATAACGTTAGTGTTGCTGCTGCTCATTGCTGTAATCTGAAGATGAATTATTATTATTATTAATATTTTAATTTATTGAGATAAAATGTATATATTGTCACAGCCAGGCCAGGTTCTCCCCTCACTCAACCACCACCATCTCGCACCTGCACGTCGTTCCCAACCATCACTCCAGCACCGTAACAATCATGCCTTACAATCCATCACTCAGTGTCCGGCCTCGTTGCTTCAGTGTCTGGCCTCGTTGCTCTCCCCACGTCAGTGTCTATTACCTATATTCCAAGTCTACTTACCTCTCTCGTTTTCTATGATCTCCAGCGTCTGTGTCTCACCTTCTTAGTGTGGTTACTCCTGGTCCTTCCCCTATCTGTGTGCCTGGCTTCCTTAACTCCTCTGATCCCTCCGATTCTTCTGGTCTTCATTTCCATCCTGCAATATACCTCCATTGAGTTCTGTTTACACCCTGCCATCCACTACAATAAACTGGTATCATACGTACATCTCTGGTCCCCGTCTCCTTCTGTGACAACAAGGCAACAAGTAGAATGCAACAAGGAGAACCTGATGGTTAGTTCTTATATCCATGGTCCTACAGTGTATAATCCATAATAACAATTTAAGTCAATTTTAATGTAAAATGTGTTGATTTTAACGATAATGATCTAGCAATCTGAACTTTTTGCTTTTAATTTGTACAATTTTGTCAAGCTAGCTTCAAGTTGGCAGCATGCTTTTACACTAATTGCCTAAAATGTTGAAATTAAGTGTTATTTTGTGCACACACACTAATATGGTACAGTGATTTGTTGGTGTTTATTGTTCTGTTTGATTGGTTTTAAAAGGTTTTCTGTTATGTCTGCATTTGTTTTTGGAGATTTTGCTGAACTGTGTTGAAAAACTGTTAAGTGAAAATTGTTGAAAAAGTTAAGTGGTAGCGCTAGTCTCTCTGTTTGTTATGCTAGCGTGTGCTATTGCTAGACAATTAAAGCATTTAATTAACCACAGTCAAACAAGTGCGAAGCATTATAATATAACAGAATAATTCCAAATAGTTTTTAAAATCATATTAGATTATCTATGCCTATTTAAATTAGTCTTAGCAATAGTTATTAGCTATTGTTTTTTTTTTTTTTGCTTGTCAGATCCTGCTAACACGTGTGCCCAGCACATGCCACCCAGATGGTCACCACTTTGCAGGTCATTCAATCACAAGTGGCCCATTTATCACACACATACCTGCTAACAGCCCACTCGTGTCATAATAAATCAGCTTGCAAAATATGGAATCAACCTATTTTGAAATTTGAGCTAAGACTTAATCCGTTTGCATATGGAAATGTAAACCCAGTGGGAGAGGCAACCTGGTGCCAGATGTGCAAAACTGAGAACAGCTTGGCCCATCTTGCCCAGTAAACAAACAGTAGGTGCATGTTTTCAGAAGGCATGATACACCATGGCTGTCAATCAGTTAAACAATTTAATTTAATTAATGACTTGACTGGAATACCAATCTGTATTTTCTGAAGAATCAAACAAACAAACAAAAAAAATCTCTTAAGATGATTGAAAGTCCTTACAGTACACTGTCAAGCCAGAAAAGTGAAACAATTAAATGACTAAGTAATGATTTAAAAAAAAAAAAGAATCACTGGGATTTTATTTGATCAATTTCAATTAATTTACTTTTACGTTTATTTACATTTATTTATTAGCAACTGTACTAAATACACAGATGCAAGAACTAATGTATTTCATCAAGAAAGCTGTAATTTGGCACACTGTAACACCCAAGTTAAGGTAACTCAAACCATTTGAGGAAACTGATTGCAACAAACCATTTAAGGTTAAAAACTGATCCTAAGGAGTACTTTTAACTTAATCCATTTGAGTAAAAGAAGTAAGTAAGTAAGTAAAGGTTTATTTATATAGCACCTTTCCCAGACATTGAGTCAAAGTACTTTACAATAAGAGAAAACAACTAAAAGAACACAGAATAGTAAAAGAACTATAAAAACATATTAAAACTGAACAGAAAAAAACAGAAACACTAATACTGTTATTAAAAGCTTGGCCAAAAATGTGTGTCTTTAAATGCTTTTTAAGAAGTTCAACTGATCCCAGAGTTCTCAGTGCTATAGGGAGAGAGTTCCAGAGCCGTGGAGCCACCACACAGAAAACACGGTCATCTTTAGTCTTAAGACGAGTTCTGGGAATGGCTAACAGGTCTTTGCCAGAAAACCTCAGAGAACGGCTACAAGAGGGACTGCTTTAAAGATCTTGAATATACAGGGGTGCTTGACCATGCAGAGCTCTATATGTAATGACCAGAATCTTAAAATTTACTCTAAAACCAATAGGAAGCCAGTGAAGTGCCTTAAGCACAGGTGTAATGTGTGACCTCCCACTGGTGTTAGTTAAAAGCCTCGCTGCTGCATTCTTCACAACTTGCAATCGATCCATAGAGGATTTGTTCAGACAAGTGAACAGAACATTACAATAATCCAATCGAGAAGAGATGAAGGCATGGACAAGCATTTCCATCTCTTCCTTTGACACAATATCTCGTTAATAAAAACATTTTTGCGATGTTCCTCAGGTGAAAAAAGCATGTACGAACAACAGATTTTACATGGCTATTAAAACACAGAGCTCGATCAAAAATGACACCAAGATTTCTAATATCACTGCAATTTGAAGATGACACACCCCCAAAAACTTGCCTGATCATTGGGGTGATGCTATCTGGAGCCAAAATTAACATTTCTGTTTTATCAGGGTTCAGTTGCAGAAAATTGTCTGCCATCCATTTGTTAATGGAGACTAAACAATCCTGCAAGAGAGGCAGTTTGTCTAGCCTGTCAGGGCTAAAAGAAAAATATAATTGTACATCATCTGCATAGCAGTGGTAAGATATACCTTAAAACTACTAATAATCTTGCTGAGAGGGAGCATATATAAATTAAAAAGGTGAGGGCCTAAGACAGAACTTTGAGGCACACCAAAGGACAGAGGAACAGAGTCTGACATATGAGTTCTTATGAAGATAGGAGTGTAACCAACCCAGTGCTGATCCAATAATGCCCACAAGAGAATGCAGTCTCTTAATTAAAGTGCAGTGATCGACAGTATCAAAAGCTGCACTAAGATCCAGCAAAACCAGCACAGAACATTCACCTTCATCAGCAGCCATTAAAATATCATTTGAAACCCTAAGAAGGGCAGTTTCTGTGGAGTGATACTTACGGAAACCAGACTGAAATTTATCGAAGATATTATGAGCTTCTAAAACAGTATTCAGGTGCATGGCGACAATTCTTTCTAAATCTTTTGAAATAAAAGGCAATTTAGACATAGGCCTAAAGTTGTTCAGTGAAGCAGGATCAAGATTACAGAAGCTATTTGAGCACAGTAAAACCAATTAAATGAAGAGAACTTAAACCAACTGAGTACTGTAAAACTCATTAAGGCAACTCAAACCGTTTGAGGAAACCAATTTCTACAAACCATTTGAGTTAAGAAAACTAATCTATATGAGTACTATGAACTAACTCCATTTCAAGAGTTCACACTTAGATATTGTTTGACAACTGTTAGCAGGTTTGGCATGCTGTCCCGGGAGAGAACCCTGAGCTCGGAGATAGGTGAGCCCAGGGCTCCCGCCTGGTCTATAGAGCATATGCGGGGAGTACGAGATCAGGTGGTTCTCGAGAGCTCCCCGTGGTAAGAGGAAGAAAAGGAGGAGAAGGGGTGGATGGGGGGTTTCTTCAGAAAACGAAGATAAGAGAGTAGTTCTAGCTAGGCTACTTATAGTGAGTTGGGGTTAATCTGATTGGCTAACTAGTGAATGTAAATGAGTGGCCAGCTGCGGTCAATCATATCACGTGCTCCTCTCGAAATTAGTTTGAAAACTTCACTTCAAGAGTTCACACTTAGATATTGTTTGACAACTGTTAGCAGGTTTGGCATGCTGTCCCGGGAGAGAACCCTGAGCTCGGAGATAGGTGAGCCCAGGGCTCCCGCCTGGTCCATAGAGCATATGCGGGGAGTACGAGATCAGGTGGTTCTCGAGAGCTCCCCAAATGCAGGAGACTCGGGACAGCAGCCGTGTATTCGAAGAAACTCCCCAAAAGGCTTGGATGGCTATATCCGGCTGCTGGATATAGTGGTTTTTCAGAAGGAAAGGTAAAGGGGGCTCCTGTAGGAGCAAAGGGTGATACAGACTCCTGCGGGAGCCCGAGCAGGGTTGGCGTGGGCTATGAATACTCCTGCGGGAGTATAGACTCTGGGAGACCCCTGCGGGGGTTAGAGCCATGGGGTGGTTAGGAATCCTGCTGGGGTAGTAAAAATGGGGAAGGGCAAGTGAGGACTCCAGCTGGATAGTGGGCGGTGAAGGGGGCTGGGGTGGGGCATGGACTCCAAAGGAGTGAATTGCTCAAGGAACACTCCTTGCGGAGATAGAGCTGGGAGGTGGCAGCGCTATATATAAATATATATGTATATATGAAAATATATAGATATATAAATATATAATGGGGTAATCTAGTGCCTTGGGGGGGCGATTTTTTGGACTCCTGCGGGAGTCGAAGCTCCTGGACACTCCTGCGGGAGATAGAGCTGTATGTGCCATCTCCAGCTGGAATCGGGAAGAGGAAGGGCAGGTGAAGGCCCCAGCTGAAGGGTGAATGGCAGTTGGGCGATGACCCCTGCGGGGGTCGATGCTCGAGACCACTCCTGCGGGAGTTAGAGCTTGAGGGTGACGGCACTATATATAAATGTATATTTATATGCGTGGGTGCATATATATATGCATATATATAAATGAAATAAAATAAATGAAAGGTAAATGTGTAAAATAAAAGTATAAGAAAATAAAATAAGCTAGGGCCGGGGAGGGTCGGTGACGTGACTCGTGCTCGTGTCACAGCTCGGGGTTGGTTGAGCTATTTTTGGCCAGCTCCAGTAGGAGTCGGGACAGATGAGGGGGAGGTGAAGACTCCTGCTGGAGGGTGACAGGCAGAATTGGTGCTCTGGGGGTGTTCCTGCGGGAACAGAGCGTGGTGGTGGCAGCGCTATATATAAATTAATATGTATATGCGTGGGTGCATATATATATGAATTTATATAAATAAAATCAAACAGAGAGCAAAAATAAAGCTATATTATATGTCATTGTTAAAATGACCTATAATATGTAAAAGCTAGGGTTGGGGGAGGGGCTGTGAGATGATTCCTGCGGGAACCGAAGCTCGGGGTAACACTCCTGCGGGAGTCAGAGCCATGGGGGGGGCAGGGTCCTACAGAAGTCAGGGAAAGGTGGAGGGGTGGTGAAGACTTCTGTGGCAGCGGCCAGGGGGGGCGGGGGTGACAGGGGGGGCCTGGGCGGGAAAAAACTCCTGCTGGAGTTGGGTGAGTGAATAGGGAGAGAAAGCTGAGTGCGACTCAGAGCCAGAAGGAAGAAAGCAGGGTTAGGTGGCTGGGTCGTGCCCGCGCCCTTGGGTGGCTGAGTAGCTCCTCCGCCCTCTGGGAGCCGGGATGGCTGTGTCTTGTCTTATCCCTGGATTAGGCTCGTGCCTTTGGCCGCTAGGTTTAAGGTGTCTGCTGGTGAGGGTCCTTTGGGCTTCCTTTAGATGACTGTGGCTGAGTCGAATGTAAGATTTGAAGGTATCGGAAGACCACCTTCCTATTGTTTGTATGTGTTGTTGAGATGCCCTTTATGTGCAACTGTGGTGGCGGCTCCAAATCTGACTGGAGTATGAATCTGGTGGGAAGCCTGAATGGTGGAGGACTGCTTTAATGTGTTTTTGAAACCAAGGCGTGTCACTGGATGGTGTGTGAAAAAAGGGGGGCTGGGGGACTTAAGCTTAGCATTTCCTATAGTGTATGTATGCTAGGAGTGTTTGGAATGGGTTGTGGGGAAGGGGATATTGAATATGTAGATGCATTGTCCTTTTCTGGATTAATCTGTTTATCATGATTGATAGTTTCCTCGTCAATCAAAGTTAGATCTGTGATGGTGGGTTGGATGTTGGGATCAAATTAGATGTTACTGTAATTTCACAACATCTGAGAAACTCGAAAAAAAAAAACAAGAATAAACATTGCATCTAGAGTGTGGTCTGTATGCAAGGATAGGTATCCTTCTGAGTGTGGAAATGCGTTGGAGAGTATGTAGGGCGAGATGGGCAGTCTGATGTCTGGGAGAGTGGGAAGCCTTTAATAAGAAGGCCGGTTTGTGAATTAGCAATAGAATCATAGTTTGTGTGAATGAAAGTATGTGATAAATAGACTGATTGTTTGCGGGGGCAAACGGGAATGAAGTGTTATGTGGGGAATGAAATGTTTGGATGTGTTCTGTAGGGAGGAACTATTGAGATATTCTGGGGTTACTTCCTAAAATATATTTATAGGTGTTGATGCAAATCATGTATGTGGGAATGTCATCTTCAAAGGAGGGATGAGGTCAGGTGCGGCTCTGCTTCTGGTACCAGTTTCTAGAAACAAAAGCAAGAAAGGGAATCAGCAATTTCCTTATAATTAGGAACATGTACAACAGTTATAAATTAATTTATTTTATTTATTTATTTAATTTTTTTTTTTTTTTTTTTTTTTTTTTGCTGAAGTCCAAATGAAGAGTTGTATATGAATTTAAGCATGATAATGAAAATGATAACGCCTTTTGTTAGTGCAGTGGACAGCGGCTTCATTGTAACGGTAAATGAGAATTTTGGAGGCGGACTATTAATTTCTCCGCGATATGGTCCGTTGGTAGCGCGTCGGCAGTCCTGATAACATCCCTCTAAGCCTACGGCGGGGGGCGGCGTCTGTGTATTAAAGATATGTACTGAGGATGAAATTGGATCGTTTATAAATGAGTGGGCAGCAATTCCAGCGCTTAGGAAGGAAAGCATAAGCCGGTCGCACGCCTTAAGCGCTGTTCGGTGACGTGCTGCGTTGCGCCATGCATTTAGAATTCAAAACATATGTTCTATCAGGGTGCGCGTCGGGGGCTGTCCGCAGTGCTTAGTCACAATTCAGGACTCTATTTGTATTCTGCCGCGCTACGGAGCGCTATGTAAATAGTTTAGTTTAAATTACATATGAATTTGCGTGTCTGGTGTGCATTAGCCTTCCCCCTGTCATGTGCGCACCCCGTCGCCGCGCTGAGCGGTGCCTCCGGTGCGCGACGGCCTTCAGACCGAGTTGATATGGCCGAGATCGGATAGAGATATATTCTCATCTAATCCGGGGACTGATGCTGCGAGTTGGAGGTGCGTGACAAAAAGGCGTCCCTGCAGGATAATGCGCGTGTGAGTTTTGATGTCCTAAGATAGACAGTTTGTGCTTAGCGCGATCTTTTCTCTTCAAGAATATATAAGGGAACTAAATTTCAGTCGATTTATTTAGGTATGCATGTATGCAATTCTGCGAATCCAAATTGATGCTTAGGAATTTTATAGAAGTGCTTGAGCCGGAGGTTCTTCCACGATGGAAATGCCAATATTAGAAAGACTTGTCACTAAGTTTTCTTATATCTTCAGATATATTATATCTTCAGAACTTATATCTCAGAGATACGTGTAAACGTCTAGTAGATGAACTACGTGCGAACGCCGTAGTTATTGGCGAGAATCCCGCAAATTGTTTCTGAAATGTGGTTACTTCTGCGTCCGAATGATAGACAGACTGCGAAGTAGAATTGTGATGCCTGATTAATGTCAGAAATCGGAGATACCAGAGATCAGGGTTTAATGGGATTACTTAAAAGGCGGGGGTGATGTCGACTGCGAAGCTTTGCAGCAGACTAGATTAATTAAATATCACGCCACAAACCAAGAAATCTCTTTAGGGCATCTTCGTTCGGCGTGATGAATAATGCTGAAAAAGGCGGAATTATGAGAAGATGAAAGATCCGTTATTAGACGTTTTTAGAAACGTTCTAATGCCCATTTCAGTAGGCTAATGTGAATGTGCTTGACGAAGCAGCAAGAATGAGGGGATCGAACATGAATTTATTGTCGATCTCTTTTTCTATAATAGCTCTGTGATTTCTGGTTCAGCGTTGGTGGAGGGCTGGGAAGGGAGCGCCAAGATACCGGGCTTGGATCCGTTATACAGACCTGGAATGAGAAATTCAGAAAAATTAGGTCAGGGTGCAAACGTAAATCAGTATAAAGATTAAAAATGTTGACAAGTAATTTGTTTTCTTTAGACTTGGCTGACGGCGTGCCTGTCGCCGCAGTAGTAGCAAGTGTGAGAGGAGGGAAGGCTGGGTTTAGAGTGGTGAGGATTGCTGGAAGAGGAGGGCTGGAGTTTGTACTGGATTGGGGAGCTGCAGGCTAGAAGAGTTGCGTTATTGTCCGGGAGATTCCGAGATTGCTTTAGGGCTTTCTCTGGTGGCCCGGGGTGGCGCAGTGTTTGTGGGCTGTAGTACGTAGTGTTTAGGGAGCGTAGCAGGAGCGTGTGGTTGTAATGTCCTAGGGGGGCGGAGTCAGCGAAGACGTGGATTCGTAAGGTCTTTTCAGGTTTATTGCAGCAGTATGGAATTTGTGGTTCCGGCGTCTAGGAGTTTGGAGGAGTTCTGTGACTGTCGTTTGTTGGATACGAGAGACGTATGATGACGCTGGAGAAGGTACGTGGCGGTTTGAAGTAGCGGGAGATAGAGGATTGAATAAAACATTGTGCTCTGGCTGGAGTAGCTAGGCCTTTGGCCTCTTACTGGAGCCTCAGTCTCGGGCAGACTTCCAGGCTGAGCTGGGTGTTGTTGAGATGGAGCTGATGTTTCAGGGAGCGCGGAGCTTTCTTTCTTGCCCGTTGCTGCGCTGTTGTGATCTCCGCCGCCTCCGTTGTTGTTTTCGTTGTAGTTGACGACGATATGATGATGATGATGATGATAATTGAAAATAGTAGGAGGTTGTTTTGTCCGTGAGTAGCTTTCGGAAGAGCTGGAGCGGACTTGTCGTCAGTTTCTTCGGAAAACGAAGATAAGAGAGTAGTTCTAGCTAGGCTACTTATAGTGAGTTGGGGTTAATCTGATTGGCTAACTAGTGAATGTAAATGAGTGGCCAGCTGCGGTCAATCATATCACGTGCTCCTCTCGAAATTAGTTTGAAAACTTCACTTAAATTGAAGTAATGAGGTATTTAACTAACCCATTACCTTCAACGCTGAGTTCAAAACTCTTTTTGAACTCTTTTTTAAAGTTGACTGTTGGGTTTTACAGTGCAGGGTTGAAAACCAGTGGTGTGAAGTAACATTATAAATAGGAAGTAACGAATTACAAACAGGATTTACAAATTATTGTAATTGAACTGAATTTCACTTAGACACATCTTTAGTGCTGTATCGGAACTTTTACTCCTCTATATTCAGTGTTGCCAGATTGGTCGGTTTTGAATTTAATTGTGCGGGTAAAAAATTGGCATAGGCGAGTTGATTGGTTTTCATTTGGACGGTTTTGAAACGTAAATTTTATATGCAACTTATTTAACAAAACATAACTGTGTGCTCCAACTCCACTCAGTTAGTAATAACCAGTGCATAGCGCAAACCACGTGGTCCGCTACCTACAAGAGGAGGTGAAGGAAAGTTGTATCAAAATCTGACTCCCCGGACAAATCTGTCTCATGCACGCGCATCACGCAGCGCCAGCTGTTAAACTCACATCGGTTTATCATGACACTTTTATCAATCATTTTTTTTCCGCAATTAACAGCAAGAACAAACATAGAAACATTTTCAGATTGACAAGCAGCACCTAATTATGTTCAAAAGAATTTAAAACGCCAAGCGATGAATTTATACCCCATTTTGAAAGTAAAACATACTCTAATAGGTTGTGTAATCTACACAGCATTAAATGCAGTGTGTGGGTGAGACAGTGGGCAGTGTTTGGATGTGATCCGGTTATGTTGTAGTTCTGTTGTTGGATGTTTTATGGTTAAAACATTATAACAGTTAAAGTAAATAGGTTACATTTCAACTTAAGTAAATTTTAATTAAATAAAATATGAATTAATAATTTGGGCGTTTTTTTATGCGCTTGGACGGGTTTTGAACAGCTTTTGGGCTGGAAAAAGTCAGCTATATCTGGGAACACTGTCTATATTCCTTCAACTTGCAGTCACTACATCATAATTTTTCTTGTTTATGGTGATTGGCTAAAGTAGAATAATCAGTCCTGCGATTCCCATCCAATCAAATCGCTCATAGAACAATCACATTATACAAAACAACCTCAAGACACAAATTCATTACACACAATGACGGAGAGAATGTTTATACTGATGAGAAGTTGACTAAAATCACCTTAAACAACAACTTCAAGAGTTCACACTTATAATCTATTATTAGAGTTATAATTATAAGAGTTCAGACTAATAATCAATAAAGTGTATTTGGCATGCTGTCCCAGGAGAGAGCCCTGAGCTCGTAATATCCTCGAGCCTGGGGCTCCCTCCTGTTAGAAGGGCGAGAGGGGAGTTCGAGCTCTGGTAGGTCTCGAGAACTCCCCTGCTTGTCACCGTGTGAGAAGTGTAAACTAAGGTTATTTTAGGTGATAATTTGGTTTTGTCGATTGGCTATGGTTTGTTTTTTGACTGTGGGAGGAAACCCACGCAAACACGGGGAGAACAGGTCAACTCCGCACAGAAACACCAACCAGCCCGATAAGAGGTTAGACCAGCGGTGTTCTTGCTGTGAGGCAACAGTGCCAGCCACTGGGCCACCGTGTCGCCCTATCGGAAATGGGGGAGGAAGTAGGGGTGGAAGCTTCAAGACAAAGATAACTGGAGTGAAAAACTCTGGTTATTTATAATGCTTCTGTAATCATCTAATAGGTCAGATTACGGAGCTAATGAGGAGCCAGCCGTGTTGATCATAAGCATGTGATCCTCTCGAAATTAGTTTATGAATAAACCACACTAAATGCACTACAGAATGTTACGTTTTCACACACACACACACACACACACACACACACACACGCACGCACGCACGCACACACACACAAAATTGCATGTAAACGCATCAACCTTTCAGTGTAATACTCACTACTCAAGTACTTTTAAAAGGGCTACTTTTTAATCATGCTTTGAGTAATATTTACAATCGATACTTTTACTCTGCTTGCACTATACTTTTGGGTAAGTAATGGTACTTTTACTTTAGTATGATTTTTCAGTACTCTTTTCACTACTGTTGAAAGCAGAGAAACAGAATCCAATCTTCAGCTGCCTTTGTTTCTAAAACAAACCCACCTGGGTGAAGTAATTAACAGAGGTTACCTTAAAACAGTCTGCATCGTTGTTGTTTTTCTAATTATATTGGGTTGTTTTAATTTAATTTGCTGTTTGTTTACTTCACAACTATAATCTTGCTAAATGCAACAAACTTGTTTTAAACATAATAGCTCATGATATTTGACTAATAGACTGACCTTGATATTTCTACCCAAACAGCACCAGATGTTAATAATACTGTTGTTCTTCCGCTTTAATCAAATTACAGTTCTAGTTATGTTTCGTGACCATTTTACACCATTTTTTTTTTTATTTGAACAGGATTTGTGACATACTGTATACTAACTCGTTTTGTAAATATGCAAATATTTCAGATAAAATTGGTTAAAATTGGTGTCTATTTGTCAGTTTTAGGACATAAATTATGGTGATTTAATATAGGTCATTATAGTACATGACTGTATATAACCCAAATCTTCAACCTCATGTGCCCACATTTTAGGATCATCACTAATATATTTATCACGCACAAGATATAATTTATATGTTTATGTACAGGGATTGGAGCAGTAACAGAAGGAGCTGCTGCAGTGAGTCTGGGAAAACATTGAAGGTTTCCAAATAATACATCTTGCATTATATAAGGTTTCTATCAGGATATGAAGGGACTTTCAATTTCATAAAAAAATATTTTGGCCAAAAGACAAACAAACAAACAACTTGTACACCAGCCTTAAAAAAAATAAAGGGAATTTGAATCCCTTAAAGGGACAGTTCACCCGAAAATAAAATGTACTTACCATTTACTCTCCCTCACATTCCAGGTTCTAACCTGGTGCTAAATTTGTATTGTTTTTGGCGCTCAATGAAAGAAAGAAGCTAGAAAATGTTTGGAAAAACTGAACAGTGTGTAAAAGACATATCTTGTTCAGTAATATATGTAACATTGCTATCTGGATATGAAGAGACTTTCAATTTCATAACAAAATGTTTTGACCAAGCAACCAACCAATTGTACAGTATGCAGCCTTAGAAAGAAAGGGAATCTTAAATGCACAGTTCACCCAAAAATAAAATGTACTCACCATTTACTCTCCCTCAAGTGGTTCCAAATCTTCATGGGTTTCCTTTTCTTCTTGTTGAACACAAATTAGATTTTAAAGAATCTTATAAACCAATTTTATGGGGCAAAAATACTAAGTAAGTCTACTAAGGAAGGTTTTCATCATGCTGATAAATTTGTATTATGACATTCAACAGACGGAAGAAACTAGAACATGTTTGCAACAACTGAAGGGTGTGTAAAAGACATATCTTGTAATATATATATAAGATTGCTATCAGGATATGAAGAGACTTTCAATTTCATAACAAAATGTTTTGGCCAAAAACCAGACAGACAGACAGACAGTACTCCAGTCTTAAAAAGAAAGGGAATCGGAATTCCTTAAAGGGACAGTTCACCCAAAAATAAAATGTTCTCACAATTTACTCTCCCTCAAGTTACAGGTTCCAAAACTTTATGGGTTTTTTTTTCCCCCTGTTGAATGCAAAACAGATAAGAATAAGAATGCAATGGGGACTAGTTTTCACCATTCTGCTACATTTTTATTATTTTTGGCATTCAGTTGATGAAAGAAGCTAGAATATCTTTGTTAAGGGTTGCTGCTGGTTTCACCAAGTTAAATTAACTACTTTTAAAGTATTTTTAAAGACAATTAAAGACAGTAATGCTACTTAATAATAATTCAAATGTTTCATTGTTCAAATGAAAAATAATTCAAATGTATTTTTTTCTTAGCCACATTTAAAATATAACAACTCAAGTTATGTACATACTTTTCTTTTACAAAAAAAAAAAAAAGACGACAACTACTGTATAATAACTAAATGCATTCGCAACAATCTAACCAGGTCGGTGTCCTTACCAGGTAGCAATAAATACATGGTGAACGCAAGCAAATATTTTTGTAAAGTAAGATATTTACACCATATTGGTAAATAGAATGTTAATAAATGTAATTTACGTTAAAAGTTTTATTCAGATGGATTGCTGATGATTGGTAGATGAGGTGTTGGCCATTTGCTAGCTTTACATGCACATAGAAAAATTAAGTCCTGTTTAAAATGATTTTTATGCCATTATAAGACTCCATTATAAGACAAACTGAAGGGTGTGTAAATGATGACAGAATTTTCATTTTTGGGTGAACTGTCTCTTTCGCGAGCTTAAGTTTGATTGAGCTTTGAAATTCCTCGTCTGTCAAGTTCATGACCTCCTCAGCTGAAGTCTACACTTTTAGACTTTTTATTGTATTTTTTTGGTACCTTACTGGCAGCATTGTTGCCAGGAAGTTACCATAATTGCTGGATACCGTAAATGTGTTTTACAGTAGTATTCTCTTTCCACAATTTATGTTTACGGTAAAATTACATAATTTCTATTTGAACAGGATTTGTACCATTACCGCATACTGGTTTGTTTGTAAATGTGCAAATGTTTCAGATAAAATTGGTTAAAAAGATGTCTATTTGTCATTGGTCATTAAAATACCATAATTGTATACCACCCAATTCTTGACCCGGACACTCATATTTCCTCATTTTATCATCATTGTCTCTTAAACAATTTGCAAGCTTAAGTTTGATAGAAATTTTATATTCCTCATCTTTCAAGTTCATGACCTTCTCAGCAAAAGTCTACACTGACTTTATAGTATTTTTGTGGTAACTTTGTAGCACTGCCACATAATTGAGTTTATGCTGACTGTAAAATTCATTAAATGTGTGAATAGGACATGCGGTTAAGCATACTCGCACTTAGTTTTTTGTAGCCCAAATATATAATTGAGTAATGGGCTTATTTTACATTCTTTATTTTTAAGTGATGAGGTGAAGTGAATGTGTCTGTGGTCTATTTCCTGTTTTAACTGTTGCCGTTTTTTTATATATATACACATTTACATAACATACACACCACAAGGGGGAGATAGAGGGCACATGGACTCTGCTCAGTGTGACATCTGAAGAAGCCAGAGGAGCACATGGAGTAGGAGTTTGCCAAATCTACCTTTCAATTTTTTTTCTTGATTCGTGGGCGAAGGACAATTGTTTGCGTGGATTGTTTTTGCTCGTTTTAGGACTCATTAGTCTTGCAGACCTACAGTAAAGACTATTCTAGGAGGATCTTTGATGTACAGCAACAAGACATGGTTCCAATTATCCGGACACAAACTTTGGGGTGAGTGCGACCCATTTTGTACGTACACTCATCCACGGACATTTGGACTTTACACACACACACACACACACACGCACACACACACACACACACACACACACACACACACACGCACACACAGGGATTCACTATTTTTGTATTGTGTTATTGTATGAATGTTGTTTGTTTTTATGTTTGGTTGTAAGGACATTTTCAGAGAACTGTGTAATTATAATACATAAAGTATCCTTTATTAATCCATGATCAAATTTGAAAACAGGAACTAGAGAATTGAACCATTTTTTACATTTTATTCTTGTGTATGTCGTAGATTTAAAGACGAGCATTACAATTTACTGGCAGCACTGTTGCCAGTAAGTTATCGTAATTGCTGCATGCCGTAAATGTGATTTACAGTAGTATTAACTTACTGCAATTTCTGTTTACGGTGAAAATACCTTTACCACAAATTAATTTGACAGTATAATAACATTACAGTACTTTTACTGTAATTTATTTAAAAAGATGTCTGTTTGTCAGTTTTAGGACATAAATTATAGTCATTTACTGTAGGTCATTAAAATACCACAGCTGTATACCACCCAATTCTTGACCCAGATACTCATATGCCCTTATTTTAGGATAATCACTAAAGTCTCTTTAAAATAATCTGTCAAGTTCATGACCTCCTCAGCAAAAGTCTACAATGACTTTGTATTGTATTTTTGTGGTAAATTACTGGCAGCATTGTTGCCAGCAAGTTCCCATAATTGCTGAATCCCGTAAATGTGTTTTACAGTAGTATTCCTTTACCACAATTTCAGTTTATGGCAAAAATATCTTTACCGCAAATTAATTCAGCAGTATAATAACTTTACAGTAATTTTACTGTAATTTATTTCAATTACGGCAAATACATTTTACAGTATTATTACATTACAGTACTTTTACTGTAATTTATTTCAATTACGGCAAATACATTTTACAGTATTATTACATTACAGTACTTTTGCTGTAATTTATTTATATCTTACATTATCGGTACATAATCTCATGAACATTTACAACATTTTTATTTGAATAGCATTTATTGCCATACTGTATACTGGCTCATTTGTAAATATGCAAATGTTTCAGATAAAAATTTGTTAAGATGTCTATTTGTCAATTTTATCACTTATGGCCATTTACTGTTGGTCATTAAAATAGCACAGCTGTATACCACCCTATTCTTGAGCACTTATATGCCCTCATTTAATCATTATTGTCTCTTAAAAATAATTTGCATGCTTAAGTTTAATAGAACTTTGATATTTCTTGTCTGTCAAGTTCATGACCTCCTCAGCAAAAGTCTACACAGTTTAAGAGGATTTTGTTATTATTATCATGCACGTCTGTGTTTGCTGATGGATTTAACATATGGTCTGTTGCCTTTGTGACTACATGAATGTTCCCATACCAATCAGTTTGACAGATCAGCCAAGCAGACAGGGCCCACAATGATGACAATACCTTAGAGAATGCCACATGCACCGCTTACCTACTCGCCGAGATGTTTACGTGAGAAAAACTTGTCAGAAGCACTTACTGTTTAAAAGTTACCAGAGAGACAGTCAAGGAAAGTTTCATTCAGGTATATAAAGGGAAGAGGAGACGAGTTTCAATCATGCTCTCGCAGTATGAAACATATGGGCAGCTACAATTCGCTGCAGATTCCATAACAGCAGCAGACTCGAGGACTGCTGAGTTGTGCTATAATTTCAGAATCCGATTAGGTCTTTAGGAAAGTGCTGCTGTTTGGATGCAAGTTAATGCTCTCAAGAACAATTATTTTAACCATCTGGTGGCTTTCTAGTGGTTGGCTTGTTTGAGTATTCCTCTTGCTAGTCTATTTGCAATATGGTTATAACGCAAAACACTTACTTTTTTAAAGCTCAGCGAGCACTAAAATTTATGACACTTGAATATTGTTAACACTGGGTCATCCTAAAGCCTGAATAAAGTAATCCTGGGTTATCTGTAATCGTGTTTCACTATATCTGGTTATAAAAAATGGATATTCATTAAATTGTTTCACACTGTACACCAATAATATACCCCTGGTTAACGTTCTTATTTGCATATTTGCAGTGTCACTGTTGCTGATATGAACACTGGATGAACAGCATGAAATCTTAGGGCTCATTCATACAGAATGCATTTAAAAATTAGGGCTGTCCAGATCCGATCCCGTGATCTGAAATCGGGCCCGTGTTACCTTCCAATTAGGGCTTGAATACATATGTGAATATGTATTCTTTTTTAACACATCTATAGTTAGGCGGTGACACAGAGTTAGACCTCTTTCTTGACTTTCTGCAAACTTTGTCGCAGAGATGCTATTGGTTAAATGCTGGCAAAGTAGAACAGAAGCAGCTTGAAGTGGAAAGTGTGAGTATGTCTGTGGTCTGGAGGTATTATACTAAATAAGGTATTAAACTGTGATATGTAAACTTGGGATTGCCTGCTGGGTATTTTAAGTTTAGGTACTATTTGTTTTTATGTAAATTTTTTTTTATATATTTACTGTTGCACTAAAATCCAAAAGTGAAGAACTGATGTTGTTTATTATTTGATTGCTCAACCTACCTCACAGAAGTGCTGAGTTGAATGTTAAAATAAGGTGAATTAAATACAAGATATGGAACATCCTGGATTGGTTCCTTCAATCTTCTGTATTCTTGTTTTATGTATTATGGAAGTATCGGATCGGTTTTCTAGGGAAAAAAAAACTGAGCGGGACATCCCTAGTAAAAATGCATATTGCAGCACTCAGGGATGTTTTTTTAAAAAAGCACAGCGTAGAGCAAAATAACCTAACACCGCCACTGAGAGAGCCTGTAAACAGAAATTCTCAAAGCTTACTTGGTTCTTCTTGGTCCACCGCTTTGGAACTGACATTGATGAGCAGGATTGGGGAGTAACAAAATAATCCTGCGCTCCGCCCCATCGCAGCAGCAACCCTCTTGCGTAAAATACACACTTAGGCCCCGTTTACACTAATACCTCTAAGTTTTAAAATGGCATTTTAGGACGAAAACGATCCACGTCCACACTAGCGTTTCAACTAGCATTTCTGAAAATCCCTCCTTCCACACTATACAGCTGACAATGTATATCACGTGACACACACACACACACACACACACACACAGGCATGCACTGCAGCATATGTGAACATCTGAGCTCCAGGCAGTCAGTGGGTGCTTTGAGCACAAAACCCCAGAGAGCAGTGCACGTTGGACAGTTTGTCAAGGATCTACCGCTGGATCGCATCTCACTATAGTTGTTAAACGTGATATTTAATTAATCTTGTCTCTATCTAATGACTCTTCTGTCTTTTAAATCTATCAGGTAAAGTGTCACAGCATCAGTACACTGCTTCAATCTTTCGCTTTCACGCTTGTACTTAGTAATTTTAGCGAAAACCTCAGATACTGTTGGTTGGTTGCTGTTGGTTGTGCATCTTTTTTACAAACCAAGTTTGTCGACGCCATTATAACGACACAGATCACTCTGCCTAGTCATGCCAGAGTCCCGTGGAAAAAGTGATTGACCGGTGGTAATTTGTGTGTAACTTATCTTTATTTATTTATGAATAAATTATTATTGGTATATTGGTTATTGGTTATGGGTAAAACAAAGACCATGGTCAGGTAGTTGAAACTGTAGGCAACAAATGATGAATTCGTTATGAATTAATTAATTATTCCGCCTACGACGATGATGCCATCATCAATCACAATTACATTAGACATTGTACGATGCTAAATTGGTCGACATCACCCAACCCTTATTATCCAACCCGACATCACTCAACCCTTATTAATTAACAGATATTGTTTACAGTGTACTGTAACGATGATAATATAGGGTCAAGTGCAGTAGGAAAAGCCCTAAATAGCATTAAAGCAAACAAAGAAAAGTAGTTTGTGAGATAAAAGCAAGTCGATACAAAAAATCAAATACTGTCAATCTCGAGTTGAGACTGTGTTCTGGGTGGAAGACCTGACCATTCATGCAGACCATCTATGACAGAAGATCAAAAAAACAAATACACCGTTTTAAGCAACTCAATAGAGCAGGAACAGGGAAGTAAAGTTATCTGCAACAAGCTTCCGAGTGATTTCCAAAACTAATGTACTCCAAAATGGCTTTGAGAATTGAGGATTGTAACGTTAATAGTATTGGCCTGTGCACCAAAGAGACATCAATCATTAAATAATTGCTTATTCATGCATTAGTTGAACCAAACAAAACCTTTGGTATTGAAAAAGTCAATTTTGATTTTTTTATTTTTGGCTTGCTGTATTACAAAACGCAACAAAGAGATAAACTCCCATCGCATTAATATATTCAGCCAGTACATGCATGAAGCCGCAGGTGCTTAAAACATAGCCAACTTATTTTCTCCCTGTATAATTCACAGAAGGCTTGAGTGATGTGTTTAATTCCCATCAGTGCACACTGATGCTCAGCGAGTTGAGATTATTTGCCTGAGTGGTCTTGTCATTATTTACCTCTAAAGAGTTGATCTCCGGTGGTCAGTATATTTTGCACTCTTCAGACTGGTAAAGGGCCATTGAGTTCTGTTCCTAGAGAGCCACATGAAATTTCCAACCTTGCTTCTGCACGGCAGCCTGTATTTTTCAGCAGATTCTGAAGACTTTGATTAGTGGGTTTTAGTGGGTTTAAATAGTGTTTAAACTCTTGAGTGTTAAAATGATTGAAAAGGTATATAATTAATAACACACATCCAGAAAATCTATGTCTAATTCACATAACACTGAAATTATGAAGTTTTGCATGACTTGTATGTTGGAGCCTTGTAAATGCTTTCTCAAAATGCATCTGAGACAGATATGAATCATATATTGCTCAGACCACTTCAAGAATTTATCTCAGATGCATTTCAGACTTGACAAGTTAAAATCACATATGTAAATTTTACTCTTTGTAAAAAATGTAAAGAAACAATAAAAACAAACAGAAAAACAAAACATGCATTATGCATTATAACAGTTTTATAGCAACAATACAATGGCAACACCACAGATTACAGTTTTGGATATTTGTTTCATTTTATTTTAATTTTCAATTTCATTCTAATTTTATGTCATTAACTGTTAAGCAATAAAATTAGATGGTTAAATTAATAAGATGGTTAAATTAATATCAAATAGCATCTTTGACAATTTTGCCGCTGCATTTCCTCTCCATGTATCTGTGGAAAGCATTTTGAGATTTGAGAAGGGGTCTGTTTCTCCAGCGCTGCATTAAGCCACCCGCATGTTAGCTGTTGTCACCGTTCAAATGAAAAAAAAAAAAAAAATGAAAGAAAGCAAAGTATCTGAGATATATTTATTCCTTCACAAATGAATCTCTTAATGAGTAAATATTACTATGTCCAACATATTGCACTATTGTCTTTCTTTGCTTTTTTTATTTCTTTAAAATTCATTTTAACACATTTGAATCTGTTTTTAATCATTTTTATTCTTTGTTGTTTTTATTTCTTATACTTGTATCTTTTATTCTTGTTTATGTAAAGCACTTTGAATTGCTATTGTGAATGAAATGTGCTATATATGTGCTTTCTTTGCTTTGCTTTAATGACATTAAAATATTACATTTTAATAAAAAAATTTAAGTTTCATTTTATCCATTATTTATGAAGTGGCATCTCCAACTACACTGTAAAAAATGCTGGGTTAAATATTGCTTTGTCCAATAGTCCAATATGTTCCACACATTCCACATGATTTGTGTTGGGGCAACATGAAAGAATTAAGTGAATTGAAATAAAACAATTAAGTTGTCCCCCAAAAACCATAAAAATTGCGTTGTTTCAAATAAGTAGTTTGAACAATCAGAAAATCATTTTTGGAGTATTATATATCACAGTATATATCTGTACTTTTGTAAGTGAAAACCTAATATGATGTAACTCCATGTCCACAGCAACCACTGACTTGGTGATCCAGGTGATTCCTGGTGAAGTCTGCAGTGACAAATCTTGTTATGTTGGTGACGTGATCGTCATGTCAGTACATGTCCATCATACTGGGACCAGAAGTGAAATGGAATTAACACTGTTAATTTTCGTAAAAATACAAACAAATATATAACAAAACAAAATGTTATGTGATATGTATTTAATACTTTTTATACTTAATACTTTTTAATACTATTTATTTTTTTTTTTTTTTTTGTGATGGCAGCTTAAAGATGCCTTTCATATAGAAAGAAAAAAAGTCACATCAATTGCTCAGGTGTGATTTTTTTTTTTTTTTTTTTTTTTTTTTTTTTTTTTTTTTTTTTTTTTTAACAGTGTAAAAATCTTGATGGTTCTGTGACTCATCTTTATTTTGAATTGTCTATTGGATTTAAGTCAGGTGATTGGCTGGGCCATTCTACAGCTTTATTTTCTTTCACTGAAATCATTTGAGAGTTTCCTTGGCTGTGTTTTGCATCATTGTCTTGCTGAAATGTCCACCTTGGTTTCATCTTTATCATCCTGCTAATGTAGATGTTGGACTGAAGCAGTGAATATCCATTTTCAATGAGGACGGGCAGAGGATTGCTGAATAACTACTGATTTCAGCTACTGTCTGGGCTTTAACTGCCTTTTTACACCTCCCTTTTTTTCATGTGTTAAATACTTTGTGTTATTTAATTGTATTACACAACTCAATTTGTAAACGAATTAATATTGTTTTCTTTGCATATATGTATTATGTTGTTATCAACATCTGGTGACTATTTCAAGTCAACGACACCTTTAGAAATAGGTTTTCTGAGAAAACTGGGATGTGTTGAATACTTATTTCCCCACTGTAGATGTAAATATTGTGTACGCATATGATGGTTCACATGCAAAAGATAAAATTTTTTAAATAATAAATCTTTCTAATGCAGCACAGAACATAAATCAAGCCCAGCACTACACCGCTTTTACAGCATGCTGTCACATGCAAGATTGAACATCTTCCTCTGTGCTTAACCACCATAAAATCCTGTGGTTGAACAGAAGGCCCTAACGATCCACTAATGTCCAGTAACAATGCATGTCACTGCATCAGGAATGTATATTTTTAAGAACAAAATGGACCATTAGCTGGATCTGTCCTCTCCTGTGTTTCCTTTATTGTTGTCTAAACCTTGCATTGGATTAGTTACAGCACTTTCATTTCAGAATGAATTGTTTTAGGCTGTAATCCAGGTCAAGTGAAGCTATCAGAGGAGTGCAATATGTTTGCTGTTTTTTGGAACTAAGTTGGTATAGATGGGTACCAAGAACCTGTAGGTTTTTTTTTTTTTTTTTTTAACCTGATGGGCCAATACTAGACAAACAGATTCAGGACAAACAGTACTGTTAAAGTCGGAATGAAATCAAAACTCTTTATATTTGCATATGTACTGTATTTCAGGACTGTAGCCAGGGGGCGGTTCAAAAGACCTACACCCCACTCACAAAGTCCAGAATTTGGCCTTATATGGACTGGTTTGTCCCCTGTTTGACTGTTATGACATCTGTAATATATAGTCCGGAGGTGAAATTCCATTGTTACCCCTAAAAAGAGTCTGGGTTCATTCTACGTGAGATTATGACACTTGATGAGTAATTTATGAGTCTCCTGGTAAAAATCACTTTGTAACATCTTATCTACCAAGATGCTGGCCAGGACCAGCCCGCCCCATCTTCAAAAACATTTTTCTCTGTACATCATTTTACAGCTCATGATCTAGGACATAGGATGATAACTTGTATGCTTGGTTTAATTGCAAACCATGAGTTTAAGTTTTGTTTGTCTTGGGATGAACAAAGAAAGTTTCCCATGCGACTTTTCCTCTCACGCCATTGGTCAGTCAGGAGAGACTGTGAGTTACCCGACCAATACCTTTAAATACATGTTACTCCCACAAATCCTAGCAGAAGGTCGCCACCACAAAGGAAGGCCTGTTTCTGTATCTTGTAACTCGCCTGAATCCACGTTTCTTATTTTCCGACAAATTATAACTTAGTTTAACGTTTGTGCTCCGATCTTTGCAGCAAACTCCATGCAAACGACAAACAACTTCTTAAAAGACTTAATCTCCCAAGCATCAGAGAAAGATCACAGGAAGAGAAAGAAAGAAATACATGTATTTAGTCAGCGTTTACGATGTGCTCCTTTTAAGGTGTTTACATACTTGGTGGTTCTTATGCTGCGTTCACACCAGATGTGGAACAAACATCAAGCGTGAGTGATTTACATGTTAAGTCAATCCAAAGACATCCTGTGGCGCAATATGCACGAATGACGCGATTCGTGCTAATAAAGTGGCATGAGTTGATCATTTTACATGAATCACTCGAAAATCTGAACTTCAGCTAATTTTAGCTGACATTTGCACCTCGTTAACCAATCAGGAGCTTGCTCTTGTGGGGGTGTGATTGACATATCGCCTGTTCTTGATGTCCCAGGGAAAAGTCCTCCTGCCAACAACAGATCATCAAACTGGGCTCGGCTCGAACAGAAGCACCGCTGAAAGCCTCCGTCATTCAGGTTAAATTTCTGGAGGAGTTTGTAGTAAAATAGGATGGTAAGCGTGCAACGCAGTGGTGCAGTAGGTAGTGCTGTCGCCTCACAGCAAGAAGGTCGCTGGTTCAAGCCTTGGCTGGGTCAGTTGGTGTTTCTGTGTGGAGTTTGCATGTTCTCCCTGTGTTTGCGTGGGGGATTCCTCCGGGTGCTCCGGTTTCCCCCACAGTCCAAAGACATGCAGTATAGGTCAATTTGGGAGGCTAAATTGTCCGTAGTGTATGAGTGTGAGTGTGTATGGATGTTTCCCAGAGATGGGTTGCTGCTGGAAGGGCATCTGCTGCGTAAAACATGTGCTGGATAAGTTGGCGGTTCATTCTCCTGTGGCGACCCCAGATTAATAAAGGGACTAAGCCGAAAAGAAAATTAAGGAATGAATAGGATGTTAAGCACTTTTATACTATTTTTGGTACAACAAAAACTGGTTATGATCACAAATTGACAAGCTAATCCAGCAAAGATTAGTACTTAAAATGTCACTAAAATACATCATTTAAGCCTCATAACTGAATAAAAAAAATGAGACCATTAACTGCAATAACCAAAAAAAAAAAAAAAAAAAAAACAACCACCCTTTTCAATAGGCTGGCTATGGGCCTACATACTGCTTGTTATAAAGGTACAGAGTAAATACCTTACATCCTTTCCTCCACCCATGACTTTTCTTTACTTCTGGTCACATGAACTGCCTTTTGGTAGGGGCTATCTCGTGTCTCATTTCTGGCCTATTTTGTCTATTCATCAATGTTCCTTCATTTTGTTAGCAACACCCATCTACCAACAATCCAATCTGTTTTCAAAGCACGAAATCATGCATCATTTTTCAATTTGATTGATATGAAAATTGGTACACCACAATTTGGGAAAAATTACAATCTTAACTCACCTTTTGACTTTTGTGTCAGCAAAAAAAAAACCTAAATAATGTTTTTGTTTCTTTTTATCTTGAAATGTTGTTACTTTTCCTAAAATTACCCCAACATTAGAAACAAATTCTCATTTTCTTTTTTTCATGAATGCAACAGAGTTTGTGAAGAAGATGAGGTTGTTTCTTCATTTGGAACAGATTTGAAGATTGAAATTGAATTGACCTTATTTTACATCCCTAAACGATGTGATCATGCTGCCGATGTTTGTTCAAGTACGCGTGATATCCTTGCATATGTGCGAGGTGTGTTTATGTGCAACAATCAGTCATGTCGGCTAGGTTGAAACAGTAAAAAGTGTGGGCTCACATAACAAAGCTTAGCAACACCAGTGTAAAACACAGACCTCTTTATTTTTCGACCTCTGCCGAAAGGTCTTGGAGACTCGCATATTCATCTCTGACACCCGCAAATTAGCTACAATATCTCAGACCTTATGGCAGAAAGAGAGAGAATGAGCAAGAGGAAATAACCCTATATCACATACAGTATGAGCTTTAAATTACATGAATAGCACAGTAAAGAAAGCTCTAGCGCAAATTGCAGTGAGCATTCATCCCCCTCTATTTTGCACTATAAATGGAGCTGCCGTGAGGCTTTAAGGTGCAAAGACCACATATCCTGCTCACTTTGACAAGAATATGCAATTAAACTGTTTCTCTTTGTCAAAATTTTACTAGACAAAGGTGTGCTGGTATTAACAGATGCCATTTGAAGGACCTTGGGAAAGATTTGTGTAGTAAAATGATGATAAAAGTTGAAAATATTAGGGGAAATAAAAATCAATTAATGAATTAAATGATGATTTAATAATTGTTACAATAAACTGTAGTTTATATTACTTTTTTACATAGTAAAGTAATGAATGTACATACTGTATGTCTATATTGTAAATCATTTAAATATGCAGTCCAAAGTCTAGAGTAAAAATCTGCACTATAAAATGTTTTTGTGTTCTTAAAAAGGTTGGATGCCTTAAAATACAATACACAGTAATGACGTGAACAAGTCATCAGTGTCTGAGTCCAAAAGCTAACAACATGCTAATTCATGCTAAAATCATGCTAACAACATGCTGATTAATTCTAACAACATGCTAATTAATGCTAGAATCATGTTAACAACATGCTAATTCATGCTAGAAACATGCTAACAACATTCTAATTCATGCTAGAATCATTTTAACAGCATGCTAATTCATGCTAGAATCATGTTAACAACATGCTAATTCATGCTAGAATCATGCTAAAATCATGTTGACAACATGCTAATTTATGTTGGAATTAGGGATGATCATTTCGGTTTATTTTACCAACTGACAACCGCAGCTCGTTAACCGAATGTTAACCGTTAACCGAGAAATATTAAAATACTATTTAATAATAAAAAAAATTTGATGTGTCTATTTTGTGACGCATTAAATATTTTAAAATACTGATTTATTTTAACATGCGAACAGCATACAGAACATCTTCACACACCTGCAGTGTTTCCGACAGCATAGAAAAAAAGAATAAACTAAACAAAAATAATAAAATAACTGGCCTGCCATAGATATTTTTCACTTAATTGACAAATTTAGATTACAGAAACGAAAACAATGACTGAATCCATTATAAGAACCGGCATAGGCTGTTTTTTTCCAATAATGTTTTTTTCCTTCCGTAAAATTACGCTATTAAATCGCTATTAAATCGATCGCTTCACTGAAAATATGCATTTAATTAATGCTTTGTTGTAATTATTATGTCACAAAACCCCTTTTAAAAGTTTAATAGAAGCCATTAGTTTAAAGATTATATCATAATGACTTATTTCCTCCGTCTCATGTGTGCGCACTGCCAGTGCGTTTCAACCTCAGGGCTCGTATGTTGACTTTTTGTAAAGTATAGGCTACTATAGCATATAACAATTTTGTTGTTTACATATGATATTGCATAAATTTGCATACATGTTTTATAAGCTATAAAATGAAAGCTTCAGTTTGGAGCAGAATTATCATTATGAAAATCATTGGATTTGTTTGATTCGTAGATTATGTAGGCTATTTTAAAAATTGATATTATTATATAAGAACTATAAATAACAAATTTTCTAAATGGAAAAAAGGTTGGTTTGTTGGTTGTACACTAAATCATCAATAGCCTATTTATTAAGTTTATGACGCGGCTTTAGGCAGCACAGAGGCAATCAGTGTCAGCTTTGATTTGTGTCAACTCGTCTGTGTCAAACTATGACCAGAAATATCCTTCTTTCATTTTGCTTCTTTGACAAAATACGTCTGTAGGCACATGTGGTTGCACGTGTTATCATCCCGCAAGTTAACAAATACTTGTTGCACATCAGGGGCTGATCACACTTTTCCGTTCTAAAAATGTGAGGTGCACCACATCGCCTTTTATGTTGACAAGAAAAAAAAGAAGCGCGGTGCTCTTTTTTTTTTATGTCACTATAGGAAACGACTGAATAAACTGGTGTTGCTGTCCATGTTGTTATAACTGTAACATATATTAATATTGTGATATTCATGATTTGTAAAGTAATACAGCTCTAGATAACTTAAAACTGCAACCTCAGGTCTCTCCTCCATCATTAAAAGTTATCCATTATCCTGACAACACAAACACTGCAGGCACCTCAACAAAAACCCTGCTCTGCTTTCATTTGATTGAATGAAACAAAAAAAAAAAAAACGCGACTGACGTAACACGCTTTTCTGCTCAGAGTTGAGTTTTATTTCAACCACGAGCACACAGCGTGCAATAGCTTAATGTGAGGCACGCAGGGCGCATAAGCAGCACCCAAAACACTTGCAGCCATTAGTAAACCATTCAAAAAATCTTTTATCTGATACTATTAATCGGTTACAAACGCACCATTTCGGTTCATGGTTAATTGGTTATTTTGAGCATCCCTAGTTGAAATCATGATAACAACATGCTAATTCATGCTAGAGTCATGCTAAATACATGCTAATTCATGCTAACAACACACTAATTCATGCTAGAATCATGTCAGAATCATGTTAACAACCTACTTATTCATGCTAGAATCATGTAAACAACATGCTAATTCATGGTGGAGTCATGCCAACAAGCTAATTAATGCTAACAACATGCAAATTTTTCTTAGAGTCAAGCTAACAACATGCTAATTCATGCTAGAATCATGTTAACAACATTCTAATTTGTTAAAATCATGATAACAACATGCTTATTCATGTTGCAATCATGCCGACGTGCTAATTAATGCAAACAACATGCCAATTCATGCTAGAGTCATTCATGCTAGAGTCATGCCAACAAAATGATCATTCATGCTAACAACATTCTAATTCATGCTAGAATCATGTTAACAACATTCTAATTCATGCTAGAATCATGTTAACAACATGATAATCAATGTTAGAAACATGTTGAAAACATGTTAATTCATGCTAGAATCATGTTAGTTACAAGACAATTCATAATAGATTAATGCAAACAACATGCTAATTTATGTTAGAAACATGCCAGCAACATGCTAATTCATGCTAGATAAATGCTAAAAACATGCTAAGTTGTTAGAATTATGCTAATTCATGCTAGAATCATGCCAACAAGTTTATTCATGCTAGAATCAGGCTAGTATCATGCTATTACCAACCACAGACAAAGGATTCACCTTTAAAGCTTTTTATTGGCTTGTTTCAGTCTTTAAAGGGTAGCTCAAACAATCTTTTAGCCAACTTAATACTTTTTCAAATTAAATATACTTCCAACAGGTTTTCCCAAGCCACCATAAAGTTTGTCTATGAACCTTACTTTTTCTAGTTATTTAGGCTACTGTTCTACTTTATGCACCTATGAAAAATGCATCTGAAAACAGCTGTAAAGTTTAACAGTAATAAAACTACTTGAAATTAAACCACATAGAACACCCTAGAACCGCCTAGCAACAACATAGCAACCACTCAGAACACCCTAGCAACTGCCTAGCAATGCCTTAGCAACCATTCAGAACACCTTAGCAACCACCTAGCAAAAAACATGCCAATCCATATTAGAAACATGCTAACATGTACAGTTGAAGTCAGAATTATTAGCCACCCTTTGAATTTATTTATTTTTTTATATTTCCCAAAATGATGTTTAACAGAGCAAGAAAAAAAAAATCACAGTATGTCTGATAATATTTTGTCTTCTGGAGAAAGTCTTATTTGTTTTATTTCAGCGGTCAAAATTATTAGCCCCTTTAAGCTATTTTTTTTTTTTCGATAGTCTACAGAACAAACCATTGATATACAATAACTTGCCTAATCACCCTAACTTGCCTAGTTAACCTAATTATCCTAATTAAGCCTTTAAATGTCACTTTAAGCTGTATAGAAGTGTCTAAAATATCTAGTCAAATATTATTTACTGTCATCAAGGCAAAGATTAAATAAATCAGTTGTTAGAAACAAGTTATTAAAACTATTATGTTTAGAAATGTGTTGAAACAAAGCTTCTCTCCGTTAAAGAGAAATTGGGGGAAAAAAATAAACAGGGGGGAGGGCTAATAATTCTGACTTTAACAGTATGTACTTATCTGTGCCAACTGTTTCAAACTTCTTAAACTACTTCAGTTAATTAAACTTTAAAACTACTTCAAACCTTCAAATTAGGCTTTCTCAAGCCACCTTAAAGTTTGTTTACGAACTTTACTTTTCTAGTTAAGTGCAGATCTGGTAAGTCCCAAACACTTCAATCACACAAATTATATGTTTGTGTTAGGACCACATGATGCATTTTGCACACCACAAGCGACAAGAGCTACCTGAATTTGACCCCTTTTCCCAGTGACAACTCAAAAGCTGACTGAGAAAGTGGATAAATCTTGTGTCAACTATTGGCATTCAGTCCACAACAGGCAAAACTCAAGATGTGTGGTGTTTGAGAAAATACAACAATGATATTCGCATTCTGCAGGTATAGTTTCTATGGATACTGGCACCGCCAGCACAAGTGTTCCATGTACACATTATGTGGAGTTTGCCTTCCACTCTTGCCAAACAAGCATTCCCCTGTGGAAAAGCAATGAAAATGGTGATGGTGGAAGTGTTTATAAAGGGTTATTTAGATGGCAGAATCAGTATGTTTTAAGGATATCTTTAAGCTAGTGCTCCAAAACAGTGACAAAATTTGCGTTTAGAAGATTACAGTTTGTTTTTTCATGTCACCTCATACTTCATCTAATCTTGACCAATCACATGCTCTTCAATACCTGACATGCCCCACCCCCTTCAAGACGCTTCTGATTTGCTTTTCATTTGATACACTTGAGCTCAGCCACTCTCACTGGCAGAAGGGGAGTAGCTAATTTATGTCCTACCACCTTCTTTTTCGAAGGGCATCCTGTTTTTTTTACAACCACAGAGAGTCAGTAGCTTGGTTTAAAAAACGTTGAGACGTAAAAGTACTTGGTAAAGTACTGTTCTTGAAAAAAATCCACCCAAATACAGTCAATTAGGTATTTGTAATTAGTTACTTACCACTAAGACACCTCAAATTTTGGGTTGGTTACTTCACAAGTAGGTCAGATTGGCCTTTCTGGCTCACTGGTTCTTAATCGGAATACATTTACAGTCGTTATGATATTTAGTGACAATAAACACTTACCGGCCACTTTATTGGGTACACCTTACTAGTAGTAGGTTGGACCTCCTTTTGCCTTCAGAGTGGCCTTAATGCTTCGTAGTATAGATTTAACAAAGTACTGGAAATATTCCTCAGAGATTTTGGTCCATATTGACATGATAGTATCACACAGTTACTGCAGATTTGTCAGCTGCACATTCATGATGCAAATCCCGTTCCACCACATCCCAAAGGTACTCTATTGGATTGAGTTCTGGTGACTGTGGAGGCCATTTGAGTAGTGAACTCATTGTCATGTTCAAGAAACCAGTCTGAGATGATTCGCGCTTCATGACATGGTGGGTTATATTGCTGGAAGTAGCTATTAGAACAATGGTACATTGTGGTCATAAAGGGATGGACATGGTCAGCTACAATACTCTGTGGCGTTGTCACAATGCTCAGTTGGTGCTAATGGGCCCAAAGTGTGCCAAGAAAATATCCCCCACACCATTACACCAGTTGATACAAGGCAGGATGGATCCATGCTTTCATGTTGTTGATGTCAAATTCTGACCCTACCATCTGAATTTCGAAGAAGAAATGGAGACTCATCAGACCAGGCAACTTTTTTCCAATCTTCTATTGTCCAATTTTGGTGAGCCTGTGCAAATTGTAGCTTCAGTTTCCTGTGCTTAGCTGACAGGAGTGGCCGTTTTCACAAAATAAATGCAAAAAGACAGTCTACAAGCAAGCTGATCAGAGCTGAAGGGTGCAGAAAGTGCAGGTATGAGTTTGTAACAGACTTTACAGAACTGTTTACCTGGTGTCTGAATAAACTCTGGAAATATGAGTTTTCTGAAACCGCAGATCTAGGGTTACTTAATTGGCAGAGTTTTGGGGCAGAATTTTACAAGTCCTCCATAAAATATTCAGTCTTGGTTTGCAGACACATCTAAATTATTTATGGCTTCAAAATGAAAAATCGGAGAATTCTACAGGCTAGCTGCACAGGCTTTGGGCATTTTATTTTCCACTTATCCAAAAGCATGTGCTTAAATATTAATGCCCCAAATTGTCATCCGGGATTTGTCTGATCATGTGAAGGGCAACACCATGACACTGGTGGTAGCTGAAGGTGTCTCCAACACTTATATCTAGGCTTTAAAGCAGATATGACCTTCGTGTTGGGGATATTTGGTTGAAGAGACACAATATTATGAACACAAATATTTATAAAATTAACTACCTCATTCGAGGACTCTTTAATTAATTTTTATTCAAGCAACAAGGGGTCCATGTTTTGCAACGTTTCTTTGTTTTTGATGAATACCTCCATAATCTTTTCTCTTCGTCATACCATCCTCAAAGACACACAGACACAGAGAATTGCTTTCAACTACAAACAAATCACTCCAATTAAGTACAACATGTTTAGTCATAATAATATATTCATATACACACCAACATGTTACAATAGCAGATGACATTTAAGCGTATATTTTATCTGTACTTCAAAGAGGCTGACAGCAACATTTTGACCATTTTTGGGCCATCTAATCCAAATAAAGGGAGTGTATAATTTTTCATTTTAGTTCATAATCTTGTTTGAAAATCACACTATATGCTAGTGGATGTAAGAATACAGAAACAGCACAAACAGGTCCATATATGCACGTCATGTACATATTTAGCAAATGCTTTAGTCCTGGCTTACATTTTATTGATGCATTTAAGGCAGAGTATATATTTATATTTGCAATCCCTGGGAGTCAAATCCATGGCCTTTGAACACCGTACACTAATGTTTCAGCCAAGATACTTGAATTTGAACTTCCTTCTGGGTAATACAAAATATTCTGCTCATGCATTGCATGTGAAATGACTGGTAAGCCTGTATAAGCCAGTTGCCAGTGGTGTAAAATGCAATGTTCATTTTGTGACCCTGGACCATAAAACCTTAAAGTGGAAGTGAAGCAATTAGTCAAGTTGATGTAATTTAGTTAATTACTTTCCACTTAATGAAAATATATTAAAGAGCTCATATTATGGGTTTTTGAAAGTGCTCTTCCATATAGTGTGTAACAAAGCTCTAAGTGAAGTGAAATATCCAGCTAAGGCTTAAATCTGTAAGTGTACAGTGTTTAAAACTGTTGATTCATCTATAAAAGAGTTGACTCATAGTGCTTCAAACGAGTTGTCTTGATAACGAGTCATTAGGTGTTTCGTGATGACGCGGCTACGAAACACAAGTAGTTGCGCGTGCAAACCCGGGAGATTTGAAACCTGCGGCCCTGCCCAATAACATAAAAACTGCCACACACACAGACACAGGTCGAATGAAGTCACGCTGTGCAGATGGATATTATTGACAGTCCACCCAAAGATGAAACCTCAGCAATATAGCCCAGCCTTGAGCAGTTCGAGTGCTTCTGGAAACTACATGCTTACAAAGAAGACTTCATCGGTTTGTTAAAGGAAGGATCCGTAAAGACTGTCAGAACATGGATCAGTACATCATGAATCAGTTTCTTCCCCCATTTCACAAGTGTAAGTACGTGCGATTAAAATTATTGCATCGTTTACTCTAGCTTGCAAATTATGTAATTAGTTGTTTTTTTTTTTTTTTTTTTTTTTTTTTAACTTGTAACCGCGCGTACTGTATCAGGTTAACTCTTTATTCTCATATCGCGTGTAAAACCACGTTGAAAACGCGACACGTGCCGCATTGTTTATGGATCGTCAGCTGTTCCTACACACATGCAACAGTCAAGTTTAAAAATAGTTCAGCTCAGGTTCGAGGTGAGGTGTCTAAAATGCACCCTGCAAGCTGAACTGGCGCTCTAGGTGTGTATGTCGTGTTCTCTGCGGAGGAGGGTAATGTGTGTGTGCAGGACCGGAGCAAGCTGAACTGCCGGAAGGGGGGGGGGGGGGGGTATTCGTGGATAAAACTGAGGATGTGGGTGATGAGGGAGGTGTCGACGCAACAAATAAATCGCTGAACGATTCATATGGGAGTCGCTGGAATAATTGGGTAAAAATAAATGCAGATTATAAGACCATGAAAGTGTTTTTTGACCTTGCATGCATATTAGACTGTTGTTGGTGACCCTTACAACCAAAATATGACCTATTTCATGTATAATATGGGCTCTTTAAACAAACATTGTTATTGTATCCATTTTGAAGAAAAGGGCATGTTTTACTGTAGCTTTCAGAACTAGGGCGCTGCCATCTTGTAATATCGCTGTGTCTGATTTCACTGGATTGGTTCCGTTCCCGAGGTGAACAGATACCATGGAAGTAATCAACGACTATAGAATACACTCATAGTTTTGAATGGGGGGAAAAGTGTAACGGTCAATAAGGTGAATGAAGCCCCACCTACTAGTACAGGAGCCAATCATCGATTGCCATAGACTGACGTTTCTGCGAGGGAGAAGCTTGAACCAGACTGTGTGGGTTACGACTAGGACCAGACAGAATCTGTGGACGTTTTTGCTATTTCTGCACAGACTTGTAAAAAAAAAAAAAACCTGTGGATTTTTCTGAAACGATTTTGAAAGTATCGTAACAAAAAAAAATTATTTATGAAATAAAAATAATGCATTTTGAACTATAATTTAATGCTTACAATGCAAATCCAATTACTAAATCGATGTCTTGACATTCTGAATGAAGGATTTAAAAAACCTGCAATGTGAAAAACGTGTCGATCTTAGTTTGGTTTGAACACAAACAGATGTAGTAGTAGTTAGAAGTAAAAGTACCCACCCCATTAAGTAAGGTACTGGACCTTGTTGAAGCCCAACTCCCCAAGAACCCCCTTTTGTTCTAACCAACACCTGAAATTTATATTCTAGAAACGGCTTCTATTTCTTGAAGCTGAACAACAGAAAACTGAGGTACACCTTATGTGCTTTATTCAGTGTTAAATGCTAATAATGTTAGTTTCAATGCCATTTTACCTGACATTTATTGCTATACTACTAAAAGCAGCAGCAGATAGTTCACCCCAGATCTTGAAAATAAAATAAACTTTTTTAAATCGAACTTTAGAGCTGTGACTCAGTACAAACCAACAAATATCAGTGATTCAGCATGTACATTCAATAATGTTAAATAGGTTTAAAATGTATTAATGTTAACATTATAAACATTACCATTTTGTTGGGGTGCAGTGAGTGCACTATTCTGTGCTTCCGAATGGCTGTATTTGAATGTTTCTGTCATGTTTTGTCAGGTGCAAACAACCAATGTGATCAGCCCCTTACAATGTAAACTCTGCAATTAAACTCTGAATCTGCAGAGGTTACATTTTGGTCGTGGACACATACTTTGAGAGCCTTTCTGACTGAATGAATAAAATATGCTGTTTTCCACCTGTTTTCGCTGTTTTATAATGGGCTAAGCTGGCATTGGGCGTGTTAAAGGGACCAAAACAAAGACAGATGTTCCGGCACGTAACTCACATTTTCAAAGCAGAATATCTGACTTCAGCATTGTTTTTCAGATAAACAAGAATGTTCACAGCATGTTTCTTAAGTATCTGCCAACATATTATTGATTTTTCATGCTTTAGAAGAGTCAAAAGTTTATATACAGCTCCTTTAATATTGTACGTTTTACGGGAAGTAAATATGTATATTATCACTAGGAACAGAGCACATTTGCTCTGATAGTTTGTCATCTTTCAGTCTGTCCCATCATATATAATGAATGCATTTACTCAAATGGTAAATGACAAAGTCTAGCCCACTTATGCTTCTTTATCCTGAACAGATGGAGCCTTAAAGACATGCAAAATAATAGGTGGAGAGTATGTGTCTCAGCCATGAAAAATAATGCTTACTTAAGATTATTTGTTGCTGATCACAAAAAGTTCCAGTCTTGTCTTCGACTTTGTCTTTGTTTTCATGCTCAGAAATATTACTTTCCATGTCAGCATTTAATAAGTGATATCTCCGCTGCATAAATTACATAAGTGCAATGGATACAGTTTTTATTGAAGTAGAAAATAAGATGCACATTATTCATGACTCTGGTGTCTTTTCTGTGCCTACAAGGGGTGTAAAGCAGAAATAAACACTTTCCATATATAAAACATACATTGTATGGTACTGGTGAATAGCTTTTTGATCTAACATGCAAGTACTCTGGACAAGCTATTCCCACAGTCTAAAGTATTTGAAGAAAATCATTTTAACCTAACATGCCTTGGTGGATTTAACTTTTGCATTATTTGTTGGGGAAAAAAAGTTCTTTATGTTCCCCATTTTATTATTTAGCATCTCTCTGGTGAATCTGCCAGAAAGTACAGGAGCAGCCAGATTTTGTCAGGCAGAAAAATGCTTCAAGCAAATGACTTTGAAACTCATGCAAAGGTGCACAGCAGCAGCTCTGATGGCTCAATCAGATTTTATATCAAAGTAGCACACAGATGCGTTGCATAATTGCAGTAGTCATTGCTACACACTCTGAGACAAACATATTAAGAGGTGTAAGAAGAGTTTAAGATATATGTTGCAGTGCCATACTGCTTGTTTTGCATTGTTACACTCACTTCTGTAAACAAAGTAAATTATTAAAGGGATAGTTTACTCAGAAGAAAAATTTCCACATGCATGCGATTCCAAACCCAGTTGACCATCACTGAAAGATAACCCCAAATAGCTATTCCAGTCTGTTGTCTGGGCTAAAGGCACAATAACAGAATAAAAGGCTGGTTGACACAGTTTGCTCACATGACTGTGTTATGCTGTGGTCACAGTGTAGAGTGTGAGCATGCGATATTCTGTCATATGGTGCTGCGAAAAGGGGCGGGATTGAACAAGATGATTATACATTAAAAAAAGTGTCAGATTGCTACATATTTTAAATTTATATACAGAAAGGATTTGTTTTGATCTTCGATTGTTCTTACGCAATCACATTATGTGATTTCGCAGGTCAGAGTTCACAAAGCTTGAACTTTGCAATGCTACAACATGCGAAACTTTTTGCACAAGCTTGCATCTTCGCACTGCCACATTCACATGCATATGAATGGACTTCTTGGTGGCAAAAATAAGTGTGACCGTGGCTTTTCGTTTAAAAAAAAAAAAACACAAATTAAGATCTACCAGTCTGGAAAGATTATAAAGACAATTGTATAGCTTTGGGAATTTTATAGCTTTTGGGAAACCATGGAACAGTGAAGAACTTTCGCAAGAGTGGCCAACCAAACCAAAACTACCCCAAGAGTGCAGCAAATGCGCCACAACAACATCTAGAGAACTGCAGGTCTCACTTGCCTCTCAGTTAAAGTGAGTGTTCATGACTCCAACATAAGATAGAGACTGGGCAAAAATGTTCCAAGACAAAAACCACTGCTGACCAAAAATAACACAAACGTTTATCTCAGGTGAGTGACAAAACATCTTGATTACCCTCAAGACTTTTAGAAAAATATTCTGTAGACTGAGACAAAATTTTGGAAGGTGTCCCATTATATGTGTTGTAAAAAATACCGCATTTCAGAACAAGGACATCATCCAATAGTAAAATGTAGTGGTGGTAGTGTGATGGTCTGGGGCTGCTTTGCTGCTTCAAGACCTGGAAGACTTACTGTGGGAAATAGATCCGTGAATTCTGCTGTGTGCCAAAATAACCTGAAGGTGAATGTCCGGCCTCTGTTAGTGACCTCAAGCTTAAGCAAACTTACACCAGCAAGTCCACTTCTGAATGGCTGGAGAAAATCAAAATGAAGACTTTGGAATGGCCTAGTCAAAGTCCTGACCTGAATACAATTAAGATGCTGTGGACAAGGAAGTTCATGTTTGAAAAACCCTCCAATGTGGCTAAGTTACAACAGTTCAGCATGGATGAGGCGGCCAAATTCCTTCACAGCATTGTGACAGACTTGAAAATGTGTGAGATGCTGCTAAGGGTTATTAGGTTTAGGGCCACACAGTGCTATGTACCTGCAGTTTTGTTTTCCCATAAAACTGCATGATGTGTTTACTTGTGTTATATCTGAGTAATATTTAAATTTGTATGATGATCAGAAAATGTGAAAGTTTAACAAAACCATAAAATTAGTAAGGGGTATCAGTAAGGGTGTATATTTTTGTGCCTTTAAACTGCACTTTAAGCTGTATAATAGTATCTTGAAAAATAAGTAGAAAAATATGATGTACTGTCATCGTAGCAAAGACAAAATAAATGATTAAACATTGTTACAAAAACTGTATTTTTAAAAAAGCAGGTAAAAAAAGATCTCCTAATTAAGCTGTAATTGGATTTTTTTTTATTTAAAACATGGGAGGAGATAATCAAACCACTTTAAAAGGACATGATAAAAAACACTGGAGAAGTTTCTACAAAGCTGTTGTTTTTTTACACGTCTTCTAATGCTTGAATATTCAACATGTTTACAACTGGTGAAAAAAAAAAACAACATCTAATAGACGCTGCCTGTTGAATGGGTCTGGGAGCTTCGTTCTCAAAGGACACCTTGTTGTTTTTCACATTGTCTGATTTCCGCATCTATAGGGACGCACATCTTGAAGAGTATTTCCTCTAGAGGGACACACAAATGAGAGGAGACGGTAGATGACAGTGCAGACAGGAATTGAAGGGAAAGTGTTTGCACAAAGAGAGCCTTTGCTGCACACTCCACTGAGTCGCCAAACAAGAACAAAGGAGAAGCAAGCCACATGTGAAAGATGACGAGTTTGTTCTCCCTCTCTCTCTCTTTTCCTTTCTCCCCAAAGGTAAATATTGGTTTACCATGGCAGGTAGGTGGAAAAGCAGAACCAAAGTTTTATATAGATCATGTCTAGACCCATTAATTAGCGTGGAATTTCATCTAACAGCATGAAGCCTTTTTATTAGATCCTGCTCCTCTCAGCTATAATGATGACTGTGTTTGGATTGTGAGGCTGTTACAGTACATACGTTTGTATTTTTAGATCACACTATGCGGTTCATACTTATGAAAGTGGTAACCTTATTAAATGTGTTTCTGTAGTTTCTACAAATCTTAAAAGCAAGATTGTGAGATATGGCCAAAAACGATCATGATACCATTTATTATATAATATATCATATAATATTATCATATAATAATTGAATGTGTGTAATGAACAACCATATAAGTCCAAAAAAAAAATTTAATGAGATGATCATGTGACATTATTTTTATGTGTGAACTTTGTATACAGAAACATTTGAGGATATTTTTGCATGACCAAGCATCTGCATTTTAAACATCAAAATAGCTTCACTCAGAAAAACCATTCATGTCCACTAAGAATAGAGATGCCGTTTGCTGTCATGTCGGCTTCGGACATTAAAAGGCAAATCCTTAGCAAATAAAGGAGAGCCAACATAAACAAATGGAAGTATAGAGTAAAGTAGACTTTTAGGGATGCTGAGAAACCACATTTAAATCGAAAAGGAGAACAAAAACCAGGGAAAAGTCCACAAAAAGAGGTAAGTGGAAGAACCGCTTATGTGATGTGCTCTCTCTCTCTCTCTCTCTCTCTCTCTCTCTCTCTCTCTCTCTCTCTCTCTCTCTCTCTCTCTCAATGTGCAGAGGAGCTCTAAACAGCACAAAAACAGTTAACCTATCAAAATAAACCACACACCATATATAATTAATCTGTATCAATGCACATTTCCTACCAGTCTTGTGTAAACTACAACAAGCAGAGTTTCTTTGTTTATTTATATTGTGAGATAGCAGAGCACGAGAACAGTCTGAAGTTGTATATACACAGGTGCCAGCTTTCCTAAATAAATGACAATATTTAGCTATGATACATGTCTGCATTTAAGCATTCATTGTTGTATTTATTTATTGTTTGTTTGTTAATAATTGCCTGTACTGTAAGAGGGTCTATGTTTTGTACATTGCTCATACTGTTATAAGGGCCCATCTATTTTTCCTATGACGGAACTAAATGCATGTAAGCCTTTTAGCACATGTGAAAAGAAATATTTTTATTCATTAAGATTTATTTTAATTTGTATCTGACTCCAATTTATAATAATTTTAGATTTAGATTCATCTAATTAAAGCTGATTACCTTATAGGTTGTGATTAGGTCTAATTTAGGTTGGTTAACCTAATAAATCCTTATTCTCAATTAATGGTTCATCGTTTACCCGAAGTCGCTTAGAGTCAGTATGCTGGCCAGTTTCATCTGCTCACGGACACATCCTCGCCAGTTCTGATTCTTAGCAGATAAGCTTATTTTCTTTAAGTAATAATAGGCCGCCCCATGCTTGCACATACTTAAAGTTTGATTTAGCTTAGTCAAAGAATATAACTGGAAGCTAATTTCCTTTAAGCAACAATAGGCCGCCCCATGCTTGCACATACTTAAAGAAAGTTTGATTTAGTCCCTAGATTATATCATACTAAGTCAGTGATTGTCAGAAATCACCAGGTCTCTAATGCTGTGCCCATGCTCCATCCATTGAGCCTGAATGTATGACTAATCCTGGTCGTAGGCTGCGGAAACTTCAGCCTAAACAATCTACTAGATTTAAAAGATTTCAGGAGATATTAGAGTTAAACAAGAATTTTACATTAATTTGTCAGGCAAAGATTTTCCATTCCAATTCACATAACTAAACAAAATAAGCCAATCAAGATTGTACAACATCAATTATTCGAAGATACATTTAAGTTAGAGATTAATACCTGACCGTGTAGAAATACATTGCAGCAAATGAGTCCTGATGCAGAGCTCAGAGACTCACAAACTGCAATGGGGTATCCTGCCTACAGAATCCCACAGACACTTCTGCACCCTTTGCCTAAATACTCAAATCATCATAAATTCAAGACAATAAAAGCTTCACCAAGACCCTTGCCTGGTCATGAGTTGATGTAAAGACCATTTACCTTGGAGTGGAGCATCTGGCAAAGATCTTATCAAAGTCAAAACCCAAATTAACTGATATAAGGGAGATTGTAAAATATTACAGTGAATTTAGGACCACTTTACCAATCACACAGAGACATTTAAAATGACACCAAACATGAATATAAAGCCACAAGATACACCATATTAAAACTTAGACATTCTGTGTGGAATGTGAGTGAGCTGCTCTGGTGGAGAAGGTAAAGTCCAGGGCAAAGAGGGGGGGGGGGCTCAGGATGCATGATCGAGACAACCCGAACAACTGGTTTTCTGGCTGATCTTCTTCTCAGATTAGAAAGTTTATTGTTTTAGTGCTTGACCATTCTCGTGGTCTTGTTTCGTGTGGAGCTCCATAACCATTTTCAGGGTTTAATATTATGGAGAGATATAGCCATCCTTACACTGTATTTTCTATTTTTAAATATTAATAACAATAATAATAATAATAATTATTATTATTATTATAATCATTATTATTATAAATTTGAAAGAAATGCTTAATATTAACTTGAAGTTTCTGTTACTGTATTAAAACTAAGATAAACAAATCAGATCTTTGGTGGTTTAAAGTGATATGATGATTTTGAGTTATACTGTTATTCAAAACTAACTGGACATATACCATTCTTCCACATTTGAGAAATATAAATCAGACAAACTTTAAATTTTTAATACTGACATTTAAACATGTTATCTCCTTAGAATGAAGAAGCTTTTATTGTCCATCTTGAAGTAAAAAGTAAAAATACATGTTCACAATCCAAATTAAAAAAATCTTATTACTCAAAATTTGAAAATATGGACATATGGTTTTTCATCTCAAGGCGTCAATTGTCACGATAATTGTCAATATTTTTTTAATTATATTTTTTATTATTCTTGGCTGATTTTTTCTCTGAGAGAAAGTTGTCCACAGAAACTACACAGATAATAATTAATAATTGATGTAGGAATTAAGTAATTGAAATAAAAACATTTAATTTAAACACAAATTAAATGGGATTAAACAAATCAAAACACAACAAAAAAGATTAAAAAAAAACAACACAAATTGACATCTACCAGTCTGGAAAGGGTTATAAAGGCAATTCTAAAGCTTTTGGACTGCAACGAACAACACAGAGTCCTTATAAATGGCAAAAACATGGAACAGTGAAGAACCTTCGCAGGAGTGGCCAACCGAACCAAAACTATCCCAAGAGTGCAGCAAAAGACCCCAAAATAATATCTAAAAATCTACAGGCCTCAGTTCAAGTGAGCATGTTCATGACTCCACCATAAGAAAGAGACTAGGCAAAAATTGTTATTTTACCAAAATAAAATATGATCATGCTTTGATTTTTTTTTTTATTTAATACAATAAGGTTTAACTTTGCTTAGACAAAAGTCTTGTCACCTAATACAATGTACAGTAAAGAATTAAAAAGTTATTGTTCGGTGGAAAAATTATTAATATTTTGTATGACTCCTATGAGACAACCGCATCCTTACATCTCTGCAATGACTCAAATATCTTATTAATAAAGTCATCTGGAATGGCACAGAAAGCGTTCTTGCAGGACTCCCAGAGTTCATCAAGATTCTTTGGATTCATCTTCAATGCCTCCATCTTACCTCAGATATGCAGGGCTGGCCAACCCTGAAGCACCTTGACCTTTTTTGCTTTCAGGAACTTTGATGTGGAGGCTGAAGTATGAGGAGCGCTATCCTGCTGAAGAATTTGCCCTCTCCTGTGGTTTGTAATGTAATGGGCAGCAAAAATGTCTTGATACCTCAGGCTGTCGATGTTGCCATCCACTCTGCAGATCTCTCTCACACCCCATACTGAATGTAACCCCAAACCATGATTTGTCCTTCACCAAACCTGACTGACTACTGTGATAATCTTGGCTTCATGTGGGGTTCCAGTAGGTCTTTTGAAATATTTGTGATGATTGGGATGCAGTTCAACAGATAATTCATCGGAAAAATCTACCTTCTGCCACTTTTCCAAATGATCAGCAATAGAAGTCAAGTTATTATTTGTTGCTCTTACAACTGGAATCAATAACAATACTTTTGTCAGGAAGTATAAATGTAAATGTGAAATACAAGTACACACAATCACAACAGCTTAATGGACAAATTGTACAATAAAGAAATAAATATCTACAATTCTACCACAGTACATGATTTGTCTGTTATTCTCATGGGGTTTTTTTCTTTCTTTTAATCAAAACTCCTATTGTTTCATTGAGAAAACTGATGTTGTGATAATGTATATAATTTTAGACAATCTGTCAAAGAACATACCAATATATGTGCATATGTAGTTAAGCCATGATTACTAGTAAGGAGTTAACAACAACAATTGCAACGTGCACACAGGAACCAGTTCTGATAAATCAATTTCATTCTGCTTCTATATTTATTGTGATCACAGAGAGGTGCTATTTGTCACCAATTGCAGGAATTACACTGGTTCGGCGGGGATACATTCACACAGGCACTTTATTAATTCACTAAGAAGTCTTTTGTACATTTTTCATTAAATGACTACAAAGCAGCAACCGTGGAGATGAAAGAAAGCTTAATATGACAGAACTTAAAACATGCACATTAGGTCTCTGAAGTGACTCTGAGCATAGTTCAATAACATTTGGGACTTTAAAATATTGTAGAGGACCCTCGCATGCAGGCTTTTGAACAAAAAAAATAAAACTGCAAATTACTCTGAAGGGCATGATTAAATGATAGAAACATGAGGCAACCCAAAGCCCGACGGCTCCAGTGTGGTTATATCTTTTGATGTCCAGCAGAGAGATTTGAAAAACAAACTTGCATAATAACCTGTGTTGCTTCAGTTCAATTTAAGCAAGTTCAAATGTTTTGCAAGACTTATTTAATTAAATCCGTTGACATTTAATTTATTTCTTGCATCATGCATAAATCTATAAGTATGAGCTATTCATTTCTTTACATAGTTGCATTTGTTCTGATCTACACTACCCGACAAAAGTCTAAGTTTTAGGAACAACAAATAAAATCGTGCCTTCAAGTTGATTATTTGGTAAAGTGGCTTTTATGAAAGGCAAAGGCCTCTAGATTACGCTAATTTAACCAAAATAAAATATGATCATGCCTTGGTTTTAATTATTGAATTAGGACAGTAAGGTCTGACTTTGCTTAGACTTCTTGTCACTTAACAGAAATAGTGTACAGTATAGAATACAAAGTCATGGTGCAGTATAAAAAGAATTAATATCGTGTTCGACTCCTATGAGCTTGGACGACTGCATCCATACATCGCTGCATTGATTCAAATAACTTATGAATAAAGTCATCTGGAATGGCAAAGAAAGTGTTCTTGCAGGACTCCCAGAGTTCATTAAGATTCCTTGGATTCATCTTCAATGTCTCCTCCTCCATCTTAACCCAGACATGCTCAATAATGTTCATGTCTGGTGACTGGGCTGGCCAATCTTGGAGCACCTTGATCTTCTTTGCTTTCAGGATTTTTGATGTTGAGGCTGAAGTATGAGGAGCGCTATCCTGCTGAAGAATTTGCCCTCTCCTGTGGTTTGTAATGTAATGGGCAGCACAAATGTCTTGATACCTCAGGCTATTGATGTTGCCATCCACTCTGCAGATCTCTTGCACACCTTCATACTCAATGTAACCCCAAACCATGATTTGTCCTTCACCAAACTTGACTGATTTCTGTGAGAATCTTGGGTCCATGCGCGTTCCAATAGGTCTTCTGCAGTATTTGTGATGATTGGGATGCAGTTCAACAGATGATTCATTGGAAAAAAAATCTGCCTTCTGCCAGTTTTCCAAATGATCAACTAGAAGTCAAGTTGTTATTTGTTGCTCTTTCAACTGGGATCAACAACAAGACTTTTGTCAGTAAGTGTCTATAGATATCTGAATAGCTCAAGACATGATCATGGCTGCTTTCATTCAATTATTTAGTTTGGTTAGAAGTACCAGAGTTTGCTTTTTGGTGTGGTTCAGTCCATACATTACATTTTTGGTACAGGTATGAAAGCAATTGTTGCACCAAAAGCGGACCAAACAAGCGCCTGAAGAGGTGGTATTGGTACGCTTTCAAATGAACTCTGGAGCAGTTCGTTTTTGGTGAGAACGTGAACCAACTTTGAACAAATCCCAAAACAAAAAAAGTACTTTGCTTTTTTGGACTAAACCAACTGCTGTAGTCAAATGCAACCTGTATTCTGTATTCTGGTTCATAGTTGACTTAACGACAAATGTGAAGCCTAAAAGTGGAGCCTCCGTGCTACTATATTAGTATTTGTACTTACAATATGTTGTAAGATTGTAAATATGTTAGTTGCTTGGTATTTAACTTAACACAGAGATGCAAGAATAACATTTAAAAATACAAAAATATATCTTGACCACTGTTTTAACTTTCCAGGTAACTGGACTTACTGTAAACACAACTTCTCAAAGCACCTTTTTGTCCCTGGACCACTGTCTTTATTTTCTGAAATTTAGATTTTTATATAATCTGAAAGTATATATATACACACACATACACTATGGACAATTTAGCCTACCCAATTCACCTGTACCACAAGTCTTTGGACTGTGGGGGAAACCGGAGCACCCGGAGGAAACCCACGCGAACGCAGGGAGAACATGCAAACTCCAACTGACCCAGCCAAAGCTCGAACCAGTGACCTTCTTGCTGTGAGACTACCTACTATATATATATATATATATATATATATATATATATATATATATATATATATATATATATATATTTTTTTTTTTTTTTTTTTTTTTTTTTTTTATTATTATTTTTTTTTTAAAATGTAGTTTATTTTTCAAAAATGCTAGGGCCCCATCCCAAGATGCCGAGCCGAGATACAACTATCTGAATATCTAAATATCTAGGTGAATATCTAAAAATAAAATCTTTTAAAGATGTCTAAATGAAGTGCATACTGTAGTATTGCACATTAATTTAAAAAAATGTATTATGCAATACGTTGTATTTATAAATGCTTTATGGTGGGAAAACTTACAAAACAGTTTCATTGAGCATGATCTACATGTCCAATCAACGCGTTTCAGATTTTCCCCTACTGTGATGTCACAAGCCAGGAGGTCATAATATTCAACTGTGCCAAGAGCAGTTAAAAATAATTATTAATAATGTGACTGTATTCATGATTTTATAATAACTAGTGTTCATTTAAACAATATAGACTTCAGTTTGTCAAAGATGTAGGCAGAAGTAAAAAAAATAATTCTATAGAACTAATGTTAATTTTTAAATTAGCAAATCATTGCATAATGATGACTCTGTAAATATCGAAGTATCTAGCAAACTTGTGCACACAAACACCTCAGAAGCTGCAAACAGACACCTCAGCAATCACTAACAGAACCCGTTAGACTGGAGGAAACCCTAAAGCTAAAATCAAATGTGTCGGTTTGTTGAAGAGCATATTGATCTTTTCAAAAAACTTTTCTTTGCTGCCTTCAGTATTTGTTTATGTTGGAGCGATGTTTGTCTGTTGGCAGTTCTGCTAAGTTTGGAGTAAGCTGGATACTGTGACAGCTTGTGGGATGTGCACTGGATCTACTGATACATTTTGACCTTTTACTTTCGCCAAGGACTCTGTGGCGATAACCATCTCTCAGAATATGAGAGGAAACTGAAAACATGATGTCTGATGCCTTGTTTATTTCAAGGTGTATGTGACTGAGATTTCTGTTTAAAATTCTAACTGTTTCATCCATATGGTTTAGGGCTGATAACCAGTGGGTTTACTGAAAGAAATAGTATTGCACCAATAAATTCCACTTTAGAGATTGCTCATCATATAATGTGAAAGTCATTGAATATAAATTTTGGCTTTGGTCTTGTGATACTAAGTACATTAGTTTTTAAAAATCAAATGCACAAACCTTTTATGTAGATCATTCTACATTAAAACTGCAAACATGCATTTTATTAGCATGTTTTATTGTTTTATAGTGTCAGTAGCTTGTTTAAAGGCAACGCGTTATGCACCTTTTTACAAGAGTACGTAATGATCTGTTCACACCAGACACTGATGAAGCGTTAGGCATGAGTGATTAACATGTTAACTCAATGCAAATATGCAAATAGACATACTATTTGTGCAAATGAGGCGGTGGAAATGACATGATTCATATGAATGACGTGTTCGAGTTCGAGAAAATCTGAACTTTAGCTGACATTCAGGCCGTGTTAACCAATCAGGAGATTGTTCTTGTAGGGGTGTGATTATGTGTATGGGCAAATACACAGGGGGAGGGCTCCCTCTGCTGGCGTGGTGTTACAGAACCCCCCCCTCTAGGAGCGACTCCTGGAGCTCGATGTGGAAGGGAGGTGTTCAGGGGGTGGGATGGAGGGCCAGGACCATAGAGGAGAGGCGGTCCAGGACCATGAAGCGAACGTGGTCCTGGTTAGTGGAGCCGAGGCGGTTCTGGGCCGTGAAGCAGAGGCGGGCCTAAGCCGTGGAGCAGAGGCGGGCCTGGGGCATGGAGCAGATGCAGGTCTGAGGCGTGGAGCAGAGGCGAGCCTGGGGCGTGGAGCAGAGGTATACCTGAAGCATGGAGCAGAGGTGTACCTGAAGCATGGAGCTGCGAAGGGCCTGGTGCGTGGAGCTGCAGAGGGCCTGGAGTGTGAAGCTGTGGAGGGCATGGAGTGTGAAGCTGCAGAGGGCTTGGAGCGTGGGGCTGCGGAGGGCCTGGAGTGTGAAGCTGCGGAGGGCCTGGAAAGTGGAGCTGCAGAGGGCCCGGAGAGTGGAGGTGCGGGGGGCCTGGAGAGTGGAGCTGCAGAGGGCCTGGAGAGTGGGGCTGCAGAGGGCCTGGAGCATGGAGCTGCGGAAGGCCTGATGAGTGGAGCTGAGATATGTCTGGAGGCTTTGGTTCAACATGCACTTGCCATGTATTCAACCCCAGTGGTTCAGGAAGCTTGGGTTCAGGAGACACGGGCAGTTCATTTAACTCCTGTTGGTCAGGAGGCTTGGGTTCAGGAGACACTGGCAGTTCCTTTAACTCCAGTGGGTCACAGGCTTGGGTTTAAGAGAAACTGGCAGTTCCTTTAACTCCAGTGGGTCAGGAGGCTTTGATTCAGAGGCCACTAGCAGTTTGTATAACCCCAGTGTAGCGGGGAGCTTTGGTTCAGGGGCCACTGGCAGTTCATACAAGCTCTGGAGATCAGGAGGCCTTGGTTCAAGAGTCACTGGCAGTTTGTATAACCCCAGTGAATCAGGGGACTTAGGTTCAAACAGTTTAGGCAGCTTTGGGAAGTCACATGGCTCTGGCAGCCATTCGTAGAACTCATGTGATAATTCTGGCCCTTTGTGAAACTCAGGTGATTGCTCTGGCCTTTCGTGGGACTCATGTGATGGCTCTGGCCTTTCGTGGGACTCAGGTGACTGCTCTGGCCTTTCGTGGGACTCAGGTGATTGCTCTGGCCTTTCGTGGGACTCAGGTGACTGCTCTGGCCTTTCATGGGACTCGGGTGACTGCTCTGGCCTTTCGTGGGACTCAGGTGACTGCACTGGCCTTTCATGGGACTCAGGTGACTGCTCTGGCCTTTCGTGGGACTCCGGTGACTGCTCTGGCCTTTCGTGGGACTCCGGTGACTGCTCTAGCCTTTCGTGGGACTCAAGTGGGTCTCGTACCCCTGGCCATTCGAGGATTTCAGAGGTGTCTGATGCCTGTCATTCGAGGAATTCAGAGGATACTAGTGCCCACCATTCAAGGGATACAAAAGTGTCTGGCGCCCACCATTCGAGGGATTCAGAGGATTCTAGCGTCTGCCATTTGAAGGATTCAGAGGTTTCTTGCACCGACCGATCAGAAAGTTCAGACTCTGGCGGCGACTCTGGCAGCTCTGGCGGTGACTCTGGCAGCGACTGAGGATATGGCAGCTCTGGCAAAGACTGAGAATATGGCAGCTCTGGCAGTGACTAAGGATATGGCAGTTCTGGTGTCAACAGCTCTGGTGGTGGCAGCAGTGTTGGCAACTCAGGTTGTGGCGGCCATTCTGGTGGCTCAGGTGATAAAATGGTCGTGCCCAACTGAGTCTGGTTTCTCTCAAGGTTTTTTTTCTTCACTTTCGCCAATAAGTGAAGTTTTTTTTTCCTCTCCGCTGTCACTACTGGCTTGCATGGTTCGGGATCTGTAGAGCTGCGCATTGTTGGATTTGCTCTTCAGTGTTTGGACTCTCAGTAGTGATTTTTAAACCACACTGAACTGAGCTAAACTGAACTGAATAAAAACTGAACTACACTGTTCCAATTTACTATGGCCTTTTATGTGAAGCTGCTTTGACACAATCTACATTGTAAAAGCACTATACAAATAAAGGTGAATTGAATTGAATTGATGGCATTTCAGGAACATGAACTTGGACTGGAACCATAGCAGGAAAAGACTTGGGACAGGAAGCCATCTTGTGAGCTAGTAGCAGATTAGCGCTTATGGCCCGTTTCCACTTTCGAAAGGGTACCAAACACGAGAAAGGGTACCAAAAGACGGAGCCACACGCTCAGCTGAATGCTATTGGTTTACAGAGATATGTCATTCGCTTACGCAACAAGCCAGAATGAAAACAAAAAACCGCCATGTTTGAATTACACAGCGAGAGATTATAGCGGAATTATAAATACATATAATAACAAGCCATGGTCGATCTGGGCTCAAACAAACCTTGTCGTTGTCTGGATGAACAGCCACAAATCCAAGAAGAAGAGCAGATTTACCCTGTGCCCCATAGTTTTTTACAAGCCAGTCTGAGGCGCGAGCGGTTTCGCTTTGTTGCTTGTGTTCGCCGCGCGTCTAACATTATATCTGAAATAACAAACTTCTTGAGCTGATGATAATAACCTGCGCTTGATTATTGACGTGCTTTTGAAACCCGATCCTGTCAGACACTGACAAACGCGAGAGTGAAGTGCGAAAAAACAAGGGAGGAGCCGGAAAAAAGGGGCACATTATTTATTCAGCAAACATGAACAAAATGCCATGTATAACTAACTTATTACCGTCACATTTTGGACTAATATGAACCGGGAATGACGGAATTAGTGTCTAACAGAGGCTACATGTGCTGCTGAAGATTACAGACACAGATAAGAGGTTATCATTGACTGTAGGCTATAATTTGTGTTGTTTTGAACCTAAATACTGACGAAATGTCTGCTATATGTAGTTCTTCTGTAGTTGGTAACATATCGGAGACTGTAAGGCTGTATGTGGGCTGTATGTGTTTATATATGTTTATTTATTTAGTTATTTAATATAATTACAGACGTTACAGTAGGCTGTTTCGCATTGTCCTTGATTTACAGTTATAATCTCATGTTCATTGAAAAGTTAGTAATATACATTTCTACACAAGTATTTATGTGTGTAAAGCATCTGTTTTATGAGAAGTGCTTTTCATATGATATGTAAGTGACCCCTACAGCTTTATTGTAGACATTTCCTCGAGCTAGAATGACGTCGACTGAAACTTTCTGTCATACACCACGCCCACCAAAAGGGTACCCTTGTTAGTGGAAACGCAAGCCTGATAAAGGTGACCTGTACCAAACCGAACCGTACCGTACCAGTCAGTGGAAACGAGCCATTACACATGCGTGAGCTGGAGGGCTGGTTGTGGCCACTTTGTGAGCTGGAGGACTGGAGTCGGCCATCTTGTGAGCTGGAAGACTGGAGACATAAATCTTGTGAACTGGAGGACTGGAGACAGCCATCTTGTGAGCTGGAGAAATGGAAGCGGCCATCTTGTGAGCTGGGGAAGACCCTGGCGTGGCTTGAGCAGGCCATGGCAAAGCTTGAGCGGGCCCTGGTGTGGCTGGAAGAGGTCCTGGCATGGTGGGAGCTGAGGTTTTGCCGTGTTCTTCCACTGGACCCACAGTGAGAGAAGAACCACTGATCAATAACGCATAGTCAATGTACTGGGCCAATGAAAAATGTATTTTTCCCCCTGGCAGCCTTGATCTCCATGGTTCATTAAGTCCAAAATATCTTTCAACACCACTTCATTAAAATCTACCAGGCAACAAACTTCACAAAAATCAGCAACATAGTGCTCAATAGTCCTCTGGCCTTGAGTCAGATCAAAAATTTTGGCTACTGGGTTCATGCCTGGGTCTAGTTTTCAGTAGCTTGCAGGCTTGAAACTTCTGCTGGATTCAAGGGAAGCGAAGTATTCTGTAACGTGGGGTCTGAGACAGTATTACAATCCATATGCAGAAGTTTTATTAAAGGGTTTAGGCAGAGACATCAGTGAGTAAACAGGCAGAAAGTCTCAACACATAAGCAATCCAATCCGGTCAACAAATACAGGGGCAAATCCAGACGACGTAGTGAGAATCCAGGCAGAGATTCAGTATAACAACGAACACTCCAAAACAGAGCAAGAGGGCAAAGACAGATAACGTACTTGATCAAGGCATGCAGGGTCATACACAGGCAGGCAGTCATGAAAGACTCTTGAAAAACGCTTGGTAGTGCAGGTAGACTGGCAATACTTCGCAAAGAAGCATGGCCTTAGCTCTCACTGAAATACTACACAAACAGGAAGTGACTGCAGAGGGAGCGAGGCTGAGTCAGTAGTCGGGCGAGGGCTCCCTCTGCTGGCATGGCGTTACATTATGACAAAGTGTCTGTTGACAGCATCACGCAGTTGCTGCAGATTTGTTGATTGTGCATCCATGATGCGAATCTCCCGTTCCACCACTTCCCAAAGGTGCTCTATTGGATTTAGATCTGGTGACGGTAGAGTACAGAGTACATTTAAGTACAGTGAACTCATTGTCATGTTCAAGAAACCAGTCTGAGATGATTCGCACTTTGACATGGCACGATATCCTGCTAGAAGTAGCCATCAGAAGATGAACTGGTCAGCAACAATACTCAGGTAGGCTGTGGCGTTGACACGATGCTCAATTGGTACTATGGGTCCAAAGTGTGCCAAGAAAAATATCCTCCACACGATTACACCACCCCTACCAGCCTGAACTGCTGATACAAGGCAGGATGGATCCATGTTGTTGACGCCAAATTCTGACCCTACCATCTGAATGTTGCAGCAGAAATTGAGACTCATCAGACCAGGCTACATTTTTCCAATCTTCTATTGTCCAATTTTGTTAAGCCTGTGCGAATTTTAGCCCCAATTTCCTGTTCTTAGCTGACAGGAGTGGCACCCGGTGTGGTCTTCTGCTGCTAGAGCCCAACTGCCTCATGGTTGGACGTGTTGTTCCTTCAGAGATGCTCTTCTGCCGACCTTGGTTGTAACAAGTGGTTATTTGAATTACTGTATCTATCAGCTCGAACCAGTCTGGCCTTCCTCCTCTGACCTCTAGCACTGACAAGGCATCTGTGCCCACAGAACTGCCGCTCACTGGATATTTTCTCTTTTTCGGACCATTCTCTGTAAACCGTAGAGATGACCCTGTTGGTGTCTCCTGCGGACAACAGCTCATTAACTGGGCTCGGCTCAGTCTGAAGCACCGCTGAAAGTGGTCATCATCAAGTTATAGTTTCTGGAGGAGCTGATGAACTCACAGAGCTGGGTGCAGCTCAGAAAGAATCTAGTGGATTCAGACACGGCGCCGAACGAATATACAAAGTTTTTCAGTCATCCTAAATCACATAAAGCACAGTTAATCTCTCAATAAAAACCATGTAAGCCATTTAGCATCAAAACTAGAGTCACCAGGCAGACAGAAGCCTCGCCCATAACTCAAATACAAATCTATTGTGAAGTGAATGTCGCATGCGAATGAAGAGAGTAAACTCAAAAATGTTCACACGTTTATTTACGCACAAATAGCATGCTTTATTCACGCATACCCTATCTGGTGTGAACACAGAATAAGAGTGTGTGTGTGAAGTTGAAGCTAAAAACACCCCACAAAAAATATTTTAAAACTATTTGAAACTCACTCTTTTAGACTTTGACCTAAATTGTGCCATTTTGGTGACTGTCTCTTTAAAGTCAAATGAGAGCCTTATTTTAAAAAGAGGGTGGAGATATAAATGCCTCTTAGGGTAAGATCGTTACTAATAGGTGGGGCTTTCCCCCTCTTATGACACGTACAAATGGAAGATGTCCAATCAAAGTGTTTCAGCAGACTGTTTTTATAATGTCTGATTATAGAGAATTAAATTAATACATTTTTACCAATAGAGGCTGGCTATATTCACACAGTGTTTCCACACAACTGTAATTAAACCCCTTATAAAAGTGATTTTGCATAATAGATCCCCTTTAACTTTTTCCCTTTTTTTATGCAGTGCCTACGAGAGAAGGAATCTACCAGCACTCCATTGCCCTGCAATTGCTTCTTATTAGAGCAGAAGAGATCACGATGACTACCATTTGCGATTTATTATAATAATGTGTAGAATACTGATTTCACTCTCATCCACTTTATTGGCCTGATGGAAGTACAAATCGCCATGAAAACACTGTTTCAGCCCCACGCACCTGCCTTCAATTTGAATGAAATGCTTAAGTAAAACAGTACTTTTGTTTGCCAGGTTGTCTGAAAAACTGAAGGACAGTCGCATTAACTTTCAATCTGTGTTTTCATACGCTTTGGTAAAAAAGAACAATCACAACGCCGACTCTTTGTCATGCTTTTTTTGTAATTTTTACAATTACAGTTTCAAACCAGGTTTACAGAAAATCATGATGTTAATGTAATGTATAGATACACTGATAAGCCAAAACATTATGACAACCTTCACGTGACAGCACTGCCCAGTATAGACTCAAGACTCCTAAAGATGTCTGATATCTGCACCAAAAAGTTATCAGGACTTTCTTTAACTCCTGTAGTTTGCAAGATGGAGCCACTGTCAAATCTATTATTTCGGTACATCCCACAAAAGCTCAGAATATTGAGATCTCCTGAATTTAGAGGCCAGAGCAACAACTTGTATTCTTCATCATGTTTTTCAAGGCAGTCCTGAACACTGTGCAGTGTTTAAAGATGCTTTTTCCTGCTAAAATGAGCCACTTTCACCATCATTGTCACGAAGGGGTGTATTTGATCTGCAGCAATGTTTAGGTTAGTTGCACATGTCTATAAATGTTTCCATAAATGGCCAGGCAGACCTGATGCTGGATTTTTAAGGGCCCTCAAACCAAACCGAGAAGCCTCAATCATTAATTAAAATCCAAAAGCCTTTAATATGTTATTTTAGAACAGTTTCAATTAATAATTGTATGAGTTTAATATATTCACTGATTCTTGTTAAAGTTACTATAGATGTTCCTTTGAGAACAATGAATACATCTTATTTTCTTACTATTCTCTCATTATGATTAGGATTAGATAACAGAGGTGTCACTTTAAAACCGAATGCTTACAAATCTACAATGACATCCATTTGATTACACTAAAAAATGATATTTGCAGTTTGTTATTTAAAATGAGCTGAACCATGATTCTTGATTTTTAGGGGAACAAATTAATTGTTTTATTGTTCAATCCACTTAAATTTGTACACTGCCGAACCAAAGTCTTGTCACCTATCCATGTATTAGAAACAACAAATAATAACTTGACTTGACTCATTTGGTATCACAATTGGCTTATATAAAAGGCAAAGGCCTCTAGATTAAGCTTATTTTACAAAAATAAAATATGATCATGCCTTGATTTTTAATTATGTATTACCACAGTGACTTTGCTTAGACAAAAGTCTTGTAACAGAAATAATGTACAGTATAGAATAGAAAGTCCATACATCTCTGCAATAAATCAAATAACAACAAAGTCATCTGGAATGCCAAAGAAAGCGTTCTTGCAGGACTCCCAGAAGACTCCCATCAAGATTCTTTGGATTCATCTTCAATGCCTCCTCCTCCATTTTACCCTAGACATGCTCAATAATGTTCATGTCTGGTAAATGAACTGGCCCATCCTGGAGCACCTTGAACTTCTTTGATTTCAGGACCTTTATGTGGACGCTGAAGTATAAGAAGGAGCGCTATCCTGCAGAACAATTTGTCCTCACTTGTGGTTTGTAATGTAAAGGGCAGCACAAATGTCTTGATACCTCAGGCTGTTGATGTTGCCATCCACTCTGCAGATCTCTCGCACACCCCTATACTCAATTTGACCCCAAACCATGATTTTTCCATCACTTTACTTTACTTATTTCTGTGAGAATCTTGAGTCCATCCGGCTTCCAATAGGTCTTCTGCAGTATTTGTGATGATTGGGTTGCAGTTCAACAGATGATTCATCAAAAAAAAAAAAAAACTACCTACTGCCACTTTTCCAAAAGATTAACTAGACGTCGTTATTATTTGTTGCTTTTACAAGTGGGATCAATGATTCTAAAAGAGTTTTGTCAAGTAGTGTAAAAACCAATAAGTTAACTTAATTCCTTCATGTCCCAAAACAAATTGAAACCCAACATTCTTTTCTAACCTTTTAGTTCACATTTAAGTCAAAATGAAGCATTTTTAAAAACTAGGGACACCAATATTTTCATATTTTTTTACATATTACACACCAAAATCCCAAACTGTCCAGTTGAGCTGCTATCGCGTGTACAGAAGCCACTTGGGGAACATGAATTGACTGGTTTGGAGGCAAAAAAAAAAAAAAAAAAACACAGCAAATGGCTTCAATAGAAAGAAACAAAATTAATTGTGCTTTTATAATCGATGGAAGACAAAAACAACAAAAAAGTCCCTTGCACAGCTCTGGTCATTATGTTTTCCTTGATATTTGATTAGATTAGTTCAAAGTCTCTTTAAGGCAAGTTATTTCACTTGGCGGCCAACTTTGAAATGCCTCTCGGGCAGTATGCTCAGGCATTCTGTCTGAATAGAGAAACATCAAATTCTCCAAACCTTTTTGGCAAGCTTATGATTACATTAAATATTTGGAATCACCAATAAATTTAAACAATTACGGTCTCTTAAGTTTCGTTACTAAATGTTCGAATCAAACAAAATCTGCATTTTTTAAGGTTGCCCAAGCTAATGCGCATACACACTTCGAAAAGAACAAGATCACAACACCAAACTCATTTATGGCTGTTACACCCTATCATGTTCTGGATAATGCTTCAAGTCGCGCTGATCTTCTGAAGTAATTCACAACTTGGTTTTAATGGTGAATCTCCTTCAGAAATGACAGCGACTCTTTGATTACAAGTTTGTGGGCATTTGAGTAGTTGCAGCTGTCATGTGATGTGTGTTTGACAGGACGGGCTTTTCATTTAGATTACAACACAAAACTTATGTTTTCAAGTGTCGTTGGTTCATATAATAGTATGGATTTCAAGCTTTATGTGGATATATTTCTTATGTCTGTGAGGCAAGTGTTCGTTGAGATTCCAGTGTCTAAGAAGGGGTGCAGTAGCAGCAAGTGCAGGATATAGGTATAAGTGCAATTATGAAAAAAAAACTATGGATAATATCAAAGACTACAGAATACACAAGACTTGTCACTTGTGTAGAAGGATGATTGATATTTTTTCTTTTCAGACAGGATGCCCGCATTTCAAAGATGGCCACCAAGTGAAATAACTTGCCTTAAAGGGACTTTAGTAATATTCACTATTTTAATATTTATTAAGGGGGACCCCTGGTAGTTTGGGGGTCCAATGCAAAGTATGTACTAGCAAATCACTGCCCACACCATCACACTCCCTCCACCAGTTTGTTATCCCATAGAGCAACCTGGTTAAATCACTTCCCATGGTAAATGACACAGACATACACTGCCTTTAGATTATCATCTAATCTTTGCAGACCTTATTAGAAAAATGATCAACAATATTTGCTATAATTTTAATGAAATTATTTAGTCAGAAGTCATACAGCTTTTGAAGAACTGGAATATATTTCACATGCCAAATGGGTGGCATTTTCAAAGCTTTTATGGTGTCTTTTTGGGTTGTTAGTTTTATAAAGTGGGAAGAAATCACTGCTGGTTAGCTTTTGTTTAGGCAACGATTTCCTTCACATTCTCTGCCGCATTGTTACAGCTGCGAGAATACCTTTCCTTTGCATTGAACTGGACAAAGAAGGAGGAAGATTGACAGATCTTTGGCAGTCTCACTCAGCTGAGCTTTGGACGAATGGAAGGTTCGAAATGAAGGAGTGTGCTGCTGAGAATGCAAAAACAAAAGCAATGAGATGCTCAGATGAGTGCTAAAGCAAGAGTTCACTCATGAGGAGACACAATGCAGTGGCACAGAGCTTTTACACCCACGCCAGAGGAGTGTCTGAGCCTACCGTTTCAAAAGACAAGAACGAATATGATGTGAAAGACAAAAAGACCCACAACTGAGAGATTTTACTGTCTGCGTCGTCTTATGTAACTACAGTGGATGAAAGATAAATAACAATGATGTCTGTCGAGTGAATTCGCTCTCCCAACTCCACAGAATTGTAGAGTAGCTGTCCATGGTTCTGAATTCTGCAGCATTATTTTAACTAACACAATCCCACAGCATTTTGAAACACTTTGATTTAGTGGCAAATTCGCATGAATGTACATTTTAGTATGATTTGCTAATCCCCCAATGATGGTTTGGGGGTGGGATTTGGGGGCACAATTTTGTATGAATGAAGTCATACACTCTTAAAAATTATGGGTTGCACATAATTCATTCCTATTTTCCCAACACAAATCTAAGTCATGATGACAAATGATTGTGTAACTTTTACTTAATGTTAATCAGGTTTCAACGTAAATTGATCGGCTATACATGTTTTAACATCAGTTTGACTAATTTAAGTTGAGCTGACTACAAAAGTTCATTTGATTCCACAAAAAAAATTTAAGGCAGGAATAATTGTTTTACAGTATATGAATTAGCCACTTTTCTAATTCAAATAGTTGCATTTCCTTGTAAAATCACGCTGAATTAAACACGAGGAGACAGTATAACATTTAAACTTATTAGCTTTAAACTTGTTAAAGCATGCTAAGTATTGTCTTGAAGGGTACACAACAAGTGTAATCTTCTTTGATCAGTGTATTTACATTGTAGTTATACACTTACCGGCCACTTTATTAGGTACACCTGTCCAATCAGCCAATCACATGGCAGAAACTGTCTGTGCCATCTTATGTAACTACAGTGGATGAAAGATAAATAATGATGTCTGTCGGGTGAGTTCGCTCTCCAAACTCCACAGAATTCTAGAGTAGCTGTCCATGGTGCTCAAGTCTGCAGCGTTATCCAGATTAACTAACACAGTCCCGCGGCATTTAAGAATGTTGTGATTTAGTGGTGAATTTTTATGAATGTATATTTTAGTATGATTTGCTAATTCCCCAATGATGGCTGAGTTGGGATGGTCCTCCAATTCTGTGGGTGAGATTTGGGGGCACATTTTTTGTATGAATGAAATTATACACTGCTAAAAATGAAGGGTTCCACACAATTTATTCATGTCCCAACACAAATCGATTAAGTTAAATAAAATTTAAGTGGATTAAACAAAACAATGAAGTTGCCCCCCAAAAATGTAATTTTTAAATAAAGAGTTTAAATAAGCAGCAAACTTATTTTTTGAGTGTACACAGTAAAAAATTATATGACAAAAGTCATAACAACACATGATGTCTTTTGTGTCTCCAGTATTTGTCTGTAAAGTTTCAGCTCAAAACACCCATCAGATTATTTATTATACCTTTCAGAATATTGAATTTTCTGCTCTGAACAACCATGTAGCTGTTTTTGTTGCCTGTGACTTTAATGATAGTTCTCCCTTGCCCACCGTTCCCACGTGCCTGTCAGAGTGTGCCTCAATCCAGGGGCGTTGCTAGACATAAAGCTCTACTGGGGCACGTACCCCCTTCCCTCGCCGCCCACCCCACCCCAATAATATATATATAAATACACTATATTTAAATACACTATATATATATATATATATATATATATATATATATATATATATATATATATATATATATATATATATATATCTAAATACACTATATATAAATACACTATATATATATATATATATATATATATATATATATATATATATATATATATATATATATATATATATATATATATATATATACACACACACATATGTATATTATAGTTACTATAAATAAAAGTATTCTTATTATTATACAATTATTCTTCAAAATAATCTTAAATGTAACTGGAAAACAATGTTAAGATAACTGGAGTGATCTGCTGAGATCATTTAAGAAATTACTTTTGCATAAATATTAATTTTTTTTATTGAAATTCTATTGACAATTCAATAAAATACAAAAAAAGATGTTTTATAGAATTATCTGTCGTCTTAGACTTGACACATGGCAGAGAATTAGGTTTAAGTCTTACCTCCCTGACTCGTCATCCCTCCTTTTTGCTTCATACAAAAAATCTATCAGGATGCATGCTTAGTAAGATCACCATCATATTGTTTATACTTTAGTTTTGTCCACTTGCAAAACAAAAAAGGCTGTTATGCCGGTTTTACAACGCATGAGCGGCGCGTAACAAGCAGGTAGCCTGCTTTTTTGGCGCGCATGTTTACTACCGGGACTCTCAGAAGAAGAGCTGCGCGTGCGAGGGGTGCGCGTGCGAGGGGTGCGCATGCGAGAGGCGCGCGTGTTCTTTGCGCACACGCGCGGAGATGCGTCAGTTTGCTTTTTGATTAAACACATTGCTTTCACCAGCGTTGGTTCGGTTGCACATAGAGAATATTGTCTTTATTTCGGAATTACCACTCTTAATAAATACACTTGCATATGAAGTAAATCATATCTCAATGCATTTACTGGGGCACTGGAGATTTTTACTGGGGCACGTGCCCCAGTGAATTGGGTCTAGCGACGCCCCTGCCTCAATCTCTGGCTGCCTTTCTCAGATAAACAGCACAGTAACAGACATAAAGGAAGCAGATCTCACGTAACATTTGTGATAAATACTAAAATACTAAGACCTAACCCAATGATTATTTGATGTATTTGTTGTGGAGTTAATTCAAGACTTTCAGTGAGTCACACACAATGTCGTTACAAAGTTCACACACACACACATTTGGACAGCAAATGTGACAGGATATACGTTAATATACATTGCTGTATAGAAATCTGTTATCCTAATGTACAAAATAAACCTGATTTAACGTCCATAAACCGGGATTAAAGCATCTTCTTTTATAATTGTACTGACATGCGGCTGGGGTGATAAAGATGGTGTGGTGATAAAATCTCTGTAATTCATTACAAACATGCCCGGTTTTAAACATTTTAAACCTGTAAAACTCATCCTTGATCTCATCTGATGATGATTGATGATCACAGAGAGCTGAACAGATCTTTTAATCCTGGTTGCTTTGCGCAGGTCCTGTCTTGTTGATATAATAATTACACATGTTACTATGGAGACATGTTAATACACGGCTGTCAATCAAGTCGGTGGGTGGGGAACATGCACTCCTACGTCATGTTGTGTTCGGCCGTAAAATGGGAGGGATTTGGATCTTATTTTAACGTCAGGAAATTAAAAAAAGAGAGACTTATTGTGTTTATATCACCCCAATATGACTGTGTACACACTATACCTACACACAGTTCTGTCCAAACAGCTTACAAAAGATGATTTTCATCATAGGTGCCCTTAAACTTTATTTAATAAGCAAATTAGGTTTCAACTCAAATTTTTAATATACCAATTTTAATATATTTTGTTTTAGTTTGTCTGATTTAAGTTGAGGTGACTAGAAAAGTTCACTTGATTCTACAAAAAAAAATTAAGGCAAGAAAAAGTGTTTTACAGTGTATGAATTAGCCACTTTTCTGTCATTACTTAAAATAGCTGCATTTCCTTGTGAGATCATGCTTAATTAAACACAAAGAGACAGTATATTTAAACTTATTAGTAGCTTGTTCAGTATTGTCCTGAAAGGAATACAACACATGTAATGGAAATATATATGTCTTTTCTTGGGTCAGTGTACTAATATTGGGCGGGGGGTGGGGGTGGGGTATTCTGTTCTGGCAAAAGTATTCTAAAGGAGCTGTTGACATAGAATTGAACAAAATTTTGGTCAAAACCCAAACAATACAAAATATAACAATAAACAAAAAAAACTGTAAAAATTGTGAGTAATAACAATGAAATGACACAAGGATAAAGTATTGAACTACTGAAACATATTTAATACTTTATATAAAAAGGCTTTTTTAGTGATGGCAGCTTAAAGACGCCTCTCATATGGAGAATGTAGTCACATGAATTGATTAGGTGTAATTTTTTTCACAGACTTCAACAAAGTGTAAAAATCTTGATGGTTCTGTGGCTCTCATCTAGCAAATCTGATCTTTATTTTGTATTTTCTATGGGATTCAAGTCAGGTGATTGGCAGGGCCATTCTACAGCTTGATTTTCTTTCTCTGAAAGCATTTGAGTGTTTCCTTAGCTGTGTTTTGGATCAATGTCTTGCTGAAATGTCTACCCTGGTTTCATCCTCATCATCCTGCTAATGTAGATGTTGGACTGAAGCAGCTAATGTAAATGTATGAAGGGCAAATGGTTGCTGAAGAACTACTGAGAGATTTCAGCTGCTGTCTGGGCTTTCACTGCCTTTCTACACTTCTCTTCCTTCATATGTTCAATACTTTTTTCCTGCATCATTTAATTTTATTACACAACTTAATTTGTAAGCTAATTATTTTTATTGTCTTTGCATATATGAATTTCCAACATCTGTTACCAACATCTGGTAAAAAATTTCAAGCCAACAGCATCTTTAGAAATACGTTTTCTGAGAAAAATGGTGACAATGACCTGATATGGTATCAACTACTAAAGACCTTCAGTCTTAAGCAAAAATAAATAAATAAAAATGAGGATTTCCACTTTTCCCACTCACGCTTAAGTTTATCTTTGATGTCATTCTGAATGAGATCTATAGTAAGGTCTAAAACCTGCTTCACAATCAATGTTGTCTACATACTCCATTATTTCACACACACATGTGAAGAGGGTTAATATATTTAGGGAGCGACATTTGTTTACTCCGCTTTATAGGCAAACTATTTTGATGAAGCGGCAAAAGGATAAACACAAAGTATTAGAAGAGGAGAGAGGAGAACCGCTCGACTGACAAAAAAGGAGACATTTTTAAATAGAGCTACAAAAACGGATGGAAGTAAGACAGGGACATTTCAAGTTCATCAGCCATCACATCTCTGCATAAATCCCATATGCATTATAAAAAGAGACAGAGAGAACTAACTATAAAACTGATGAATAATTTTATCCACAAGATCTTCATTAAACTGTTGCTCCACCATGACAGTAGCTGACCTGAAATAGACTGGCAGCTGAAATAGACGCTGGCTGCATCCTAAATCACACTCTTCCCTATTAGATGAAAACTGTATTTAAAAGATATTATATCAGAATTCTAAAGAAATTCCATGCATATTTGTTAACTTTCTATGTCAATATTTTCAAACAACTGTATCTGATTTACCTAAGTGGCAATTGGTAATTTCACATCTGGCACATGAGTAATGGATCCATAATGAAGCTTTTTCCTCATAGATACAAATACAGTACAGTATATAGGGATATATTTATTTGATCATTTGGTATCAGAAGTGGTTTATATGAAAGGCAAAGGTCGCTAGATTTCACATATTTTACCAAAAAATATGATTTTGCCTTGATTTTTAAATTATATAATTTGGACAGTAATGTCTGACTTTGCTTAGAAATCTCCAGATGATTTGTTAAAGTTCAAATTGAGCATCAAAATGGGGAAGAAAGGAGATATACATGCAAGTACCTTTGAAAGTGGCCTAGTTGGTGATGCAAGAGAAGTATTTCAGAAACTGATGATAACTGTAATTTTTATGCATAACCATCATTAGGGTTTACAGAGAATATTATGAAAAAGATGATATCCAGTGAATGGTAGTTCTGTAGGTGAAAATGCCCACAGTTAGGAGATAGAGACAATGGTGACTCGAATATACTATATCTTGAAAAACAATATCTGCAGAAGAGCATATGGCTACAAAATCAATCGATCCAAAGACCAGAGGGCGCTCTTGTGCACTGAAACTCCAAACTCCCATGAAGAAACCCAGGAAAAACCCATAGTGGTTGTGGAATAAACAGATCATTTATTGATTCAGTGTGACAAATAATGACACAACTACAGTATCATCTCACAGAAGATTTTTTTTTCAAGAACTTCACTGAAGTTTGGATAAAAAAACACATTATTATATGTAGTCATGTAAAAAATATGAACGTAGTAGCTGTAACGTCAGCTATAGGTTTCAGAAGAGTGCAACTGAAGCGACAAGCTGCAACATTGCGCCAATCGGGGGTTACCAAGAAAGGAGCTACAGATGCCTGCTAGCATTTAGCTTAGACATTATTTTCTTTGGGAGAAACGCTTAATACTTCCTTACCTGCGACTCGTTTGTGTTCTGACCACATGTGCTTGGTTGTATACTATGTCAATAAAGTGTTTAGACTTTTAAAAACACTGTTGTAATACATTGAGCCACTAAACATTGGTCTTATGTTTTTTTTTTTTGTTTTTTTTGTTTTTTACAGGAGGAAAAGGCGAATTACTTCCAAATACTTCACATATAGTCTGTGTTAATAAATGCAAGGCTATTGATGAAATCCAGGCATAACGCTGTATGACGTTTCAGATGACTGTTCTATAACCTATAGCTAATCAAGCTGTCAGATTCTGGAGTGCATTCAAGTTCTAAAGAAAATTATAAATGATAAATGATCTTAAATAAAACAAATACATTTATAGAGATGGTACAAGTATATAATTTCACTCACCTGGGAAATGGAGGCAACTTAAATGGTTTGTGAACACAATTAAGTGCACAGCATGACATATTATCTGATAATTGTAGGAAATAATTTCAAAAGGCATTTGACTGTGTAAAGCCACACAAAACAAAACAAAAATAGGATGTATATGCCGAGTTCAGCAGCTAATCAGCTAGAATCAACTGACGTGACATGACGGCAACACGCGAGACCTAGCTGTCACTCAAGTGGCCTCGCCCTTAATTATGCAGACCAAATAGGTGTCCAGGGACAGGCCCTACAATGGTCATAAAAAGTCATACCTAACTGACCATTACCAGTTTGTGAATATTAATGGACAGCTTTCACAAGTCAGGCCAGTAAAGTTTGGGGTGCCTCAAGGATCAGTTTTAGGCTCTTTGCAGTTTAAAATATGCATGCTACAGCTGGGAGACATTTTTAGAAGACATGGGATCAGCTTTCACTGCTATGCAGATGATACTCAATTATATATTTCAACTAAACCTATTAAAGATGTTAAAGACTGAATGACCAACAATTTTCTACTCCTAAACTAAGACAAAACAGAATTATTACTTATTGGGCCTAAATCCTGTACACAGCAGATTTCACAACTCGACCTGCAATTAGAGGGATACGCTAGAGGGATTAGCTCTACTATAAAAGATCTGAATGTTATATTAGACAGCAATTTAACTTTTGAAAATAATATATCCCACGTCACAAAAACTGCCTTCTTTCATCTCTGAAAAATATCGCTAAGTTACGAAGTATGCTATCCATCTCAGATGCAGAAAAGCTAGTCCATGCTTTCCTGACTACTAGGCTGGATTACTGTAATGCTCTGTTTGCTGGCTCTGTTTGCCAGTATCCTCTATTAACAAACTTCAGCTAGTACAAAATGCAGCTGCCTCTTCTCAACAGTTCTAGAAAATGATCATATCACCCCAATGTTATCCTCGTTACACTGGCTGCCTTTTAAGTTTCGTATTGAATTTAAAATATTCCTTCTTACCTATAAAGCTTTAAATAATATAGCTCCTGTTTATCTAACCAACCTCTGTCTTGCTACAATCCAACCCACTCTTTAAGATCTCAAAACTCAGGGCTTCTGGTAGTACCTAGAATAACAAAGTCGAGTAAAGGAAGTAGAGCCATCTCATAAACTCCTTAACTATGGAATAGCCTTCCTGATAATGTCCGAGGCTCAGACACACTCTCGCAGTTCAAAACTAGATTAAAGACCTATCTTTTTAGTAAAGCATACACTCAACGCATCACATAGCGGTATCATACATGAATGTGCTCCACGCAGATTTTCCGCATCTCGTTTATATACACTATGAACAGCAGCTACGCTAATTATTCTCTTTATTCTCTATTTTCACCTGGGGATACTCATCCTGAGGTCCCCAGAGACTATGCAGTGCCACTGATGCGATCAAAGACCTGTGAAGAGATGATGCCAAGGTTTCTGCAATCCCATACCAGGCCGTATCCTGAGCAGCTGCTGTGGTGGTCATGGAAGAGTAGAGGTCATGAGTCTGATTCCGGTGAGACTCCAGGGACAGCCGAGTCTTCGCTGATGTCCAGCGTTCTCCAGCCTCCGGCGCCCAGACTGCAGCTCTGCACAAGACGTTTGGCCATAGGAGAAATGGTTGTGCCCAACTGAGCCTGGTTTCTCTCTAGGATTTTTATCCTTCATTTCCGCCAATTGGTGAAGTTTTTTCCTCACCGCTGTCGCCACTGGCTTGCATGGTTCGGGACTTGTAGAGCTGCGCATCGATGGATTTGCTCTTCAGTGTTTGGACTCTCAGCAGTGAATATTAAACCACACTGACCTGAACTGAACTAAACTGAACTGAACTTACACTCTGAAAACTGGACTGACACAGTTTCAATTCACTATAATATTCTATGTGAAGCTGCATTGACACAATGTACATTGTAAAAGCACTATACAAACAAAAAAAATGAATTGAATTGAATAATATAAACGAAATGGTAGAGTTATAAAAAAAAACCCTTACAGTTGTCATGAATTGTAATATGAGCTATATACACCAAAATATTTTTTTGTACCTGGCTGTAAAAACCTTTTTTCTGCTGTAAACTTGCCCATTTTAACATTGGGGTCAACAGAAATAATCTCTATTTTGAAGCCAGGAAGAGTGGAATTTTGATGAATTGCAGTTACTTCCGTATTAGCTTCACGAGGGAAAGCGGGAATAGTATTTTCATATGCTTCTTAGATGTAGCAGCAACAGAGTTGCAGTTATCTGAAAATCTACACAGTTATCATTATCACAAAATGATTATCTTCCAATCTATTATATCTTGATTTAATCGACTGCAAGAATGAACTTCATTTTGCATAGCTTGTCAGAATACTACAACTCTGTGTAGTAAATGGTGCTCCAACTGAAAGCACATGCTGGAGAAAAGAGCATACAATCGCCTTCGATTAATTATGCAGCCCTAGCACAGAATCTCTGAATGCACAAAACTTTTAACACAGAATCAGATAAGCAAGAGCACACCAGAGACCCTGCTGTCAGCTAAGAACAAAAAAATTGAATCTACAGTTCACACATGTTTACCAAAACTGGACGAATGAGGATTGGAAAAAGATAGTTTTGCCTGATTAACTTTCTGCTCTAAGATTCAGATGGTAGGGTCAGAATTTGGCACAACAACATGAAAGCATGTATCAAAAGTTCAGGATGCTGCTAATGGAGTTTGTGTTTTTCCTGGCACACTTTTAGGGCTCCTTATTACCAATTGAACCTTATTACCATTTAAATGCCACATCCTAATTAGTTTATGTCCATCCAAACTAACTATTTATGGCGGTAATAGACCCATATTACAAGGACATTTTTCAGCAATATAGATGACAAAATCTGCATCAACTGCATCATGCTCCCACAAAATGATGCACCAAAATATCTGAGGTGCCTTTGCAGATCCCTATTGAATCTGTGCCATTAGGAATTAAAGCCTGAAGACAAAAGGGGGTGCAACCTGTTACTAGCAAAATGTACCCAATAAACTGCCCTGTGAATATATATATAATATCATAACTGCCTGCCAGCTCAGTAGCTTAAAGGCTCCAACACACACACACACACGCACTCAGATACTATAAGAGCAGTATTAATTAAACTGTTTAATCAACTATAAGCTCCGAAATGAAGAGCCTGTGGACTTCAGATCGGGAGGCTGTGTGTAAAACATCTCAGCATAAATATGAGTTCTGAAGCAATTCAGGCTAGCAAATTCATCCTTGCGAAACAGTCTCAATCTTCTGCTTTTTAGAGCGTCTAGGCTATTTTATCCACCAATTAGTGTCAGCAGCTCGGCCCTCTACCAAGTGGACTGTGGAAATATACCTTGAGAAAAAGGAACACAGACGAAAATAAATGTCCTTTCTATCAGCCTGCAGTAAGCTTTCAGTGCCTAAGGGTTTCAGAAAGAAAACGCAGATGTCTATGTATATACATACGCAGAGATTAATGATTGATACAGAACAGATTCTTCCCAGTGAACCGCGAAGAGATGGCCAGACACTCAGGGCTTTTAATAGTTACCATGCATGACTGCGTAGCTCTTACTCACACCGAAACTAATGTAGCAAGACTAAAGGTACAGCCACTACTCCCAGTGTGCTTGTCTATTCTTGTGATGCATGTTGGTTAGATTTAAGGTCCTATTTTGTCGCAGTCGTGTGGCTAATGAAGCAATCGCAAAGACGGCAGTTATCGCAGTGACAGTGGCTGTTTGTTAAAACCAAATGAACGACTTCGTTTTGGCTAAATTTAAACTCTTAAAGTTTGAAACATTTTCATTTTCACTTAACTTTGGTTATTCAACCTGCTTGAGGTTAAAAAAAATAACAAACCTCTGGGTGGTTTCTAGTTGTAGATTCTGTACACCTCCAACGAATTAAAAACAGTTTCCCAAAAGAATATACTTTAAAATAACTCCCCATAGCAAAACGCCCAGGCTGGCTGTTTACCGCCAAGCTCCACTGCACAGTGAAAACTAGGGCTTTGAAAGAGTTCATGACTTGAGTAAATATGATCTAAAGGTAATAATTTGCTATTTGAGGCATGTAAAGTCCCAAACTCATTGTTCAGATGGAGACTCTAATGGTTGTGGTTTTTAAGTTTGGGTATAGTTAGCTTATAGTTAGAAATTATATTAGATTAGATTAGATTAGATTCAACTTTATTGTCAATACACATGTACAAGTACAAGGCAACGAAATGCAGTTTAGGTCTAACCAGCAGTGCAATAGCAGCAAGTGCATGATACAGGTATAAGTTATAAAGTTCAGTTATAGAAAAACTATGGTGATATTTACAGATGGATGTACTATGAACATTATATACAGGTTGTATTAGCTATGAACAGATTTACAATAAATGAATATATGTACAGGATTCTATTAATAGCAGAAGTGTGCAGACAGATAAACATAATTACAAATGTCCATGTGCAGTGGGTATGTCCAGTTCAAATAAGTGAATCAGTGCAAAGAATATGTGCAAACTTTATATGTGCAAATGTTAAATAGTGCAGTGATTGTGAGGAGTATAAGTTAGAGGAGTGTGGGGGGTGTATTAGGGGGGCAAAAGAGTCAGTGAGGGGCAGAGTTCAAAAGCAAGACAGCTCTGGGGAAAAAGCTGTTGCTCAGTCTGCTGGTTTTTGTCCGGGGGAGCCTGAAGCGCCTGCCGGAAGGCAGGAGAGAAAACAGTCTGTGAGCAGGGTGAGAGGTGTCCTTAAGAATACTGCTTGCTCGGCGCAGACAGTGTTTCTTCTGGATGTCCTCTATGGCTGGCAGTGTAGTCCCTGTGATGCATTGGGCAGTTTTCACCACCCGCTGCAGTGCCTTACGCTCAGCAACAGAGCAGCTTCCATACCAGACTGTGACGCAGTTGGTCAGGATGCTTTCTATTGTGCATCGGTAGAAGTTCACCAAGACGGCTGATGAAAGCTGGTTTTTCTTTAGTTGCCTCAAGAAGAATAGGCACTGGTGAGTCTTCTTGACCAGGCTGGAGGTGTTGGTGGTCCAGGAAAGGTCCTTAGAGATGTGGGTCCCCAGGAACTTGAAGGATGAGACTGGCTCAACGGCCATCCCATTAATGTGGATGGGATCATGTGAGCCTGTTCGTCCCTTCCTGAAGTCCACAATGAGCTCCTTGGTCTTGCTGGTGTTAAGGAGCAGATTATTGTCGGTGCACCAAGTGGCCAGATGCTGTATCTCCTCCCTGTAGGCAGTCTCATCATTATTGCTGATTAGACCAATCACTGTGGTGTCATCTGCAAATTTGATGATGGTGTTGGATCTGTTCACAGGCCTACAGTCGATGGTAAAAAGGGAGTAGAGGAAGGGGCTCAGCACGCAGCCCTGTGGTACACCAGTGTTGAGTGTGACAGTGGTGGAGCAGATGTGGCCTGATCTAACATTCTGAGGTCTGTTAGTCAGAAAGTCCATAACCCAGTTGCAGAGAGACGCGTTGATATCCAGGTCTCTGAGTTTGATCAGTAACTTAGGGGGTATGACAGTGTTGAATGCTGAGCTGAAGTCAACAAACAGCATTCGTGCATAAGTGTTTTTATTGTCCAGGTGTGTGCGTACAGAGTGTAGTGCTATGGAGACGGCATCTTCTGTGCTCCTGTTGTCACGGTAGGCAAACTGATGTGGGTCCAGTGTGGATGGCAGAGAGTCTTTCAGATGTGCCAGGACCAACCGCTCGAAGCACTTCATGATGATGGGTGTGAGTGCTACAGGGCGGTAGTCATTCAGGCATGTTGGGCTGGAGTGTTTCGGCACTGGCACAATAGAGGTGGTTTTAAAGCATGTTGGCACAGTTGCTAGGTTAAGCGACAGGTTGAAAATGTCTGTGAATACCCCAGCGAGCTGTTCTGCACATGCTTTGATGACGCGCCCAGGAATACCGTCTGGTCCAGCAGCCTTACGCACATTGATCCGACTCAGTGAGGTGTAGACTTCTGAGGAGGTGAGTGTGATAGTTGAGTGGTCGGTTGAGGTAGTGTTCCTGGTGTAGGGTTCTGTATTGTCTCTTTCAAAGCGGGCATAAATGTAATTTAGCTCGTTCAGGAAGGAGACATTTGTGGATGTGGGGGTGGATTGGCTGGGTTTGTAGTTGCTGATGGCCTGGATGCCCTGTCATATGCGCCGAGGATCAGAGTTGGAAAAGTGTTCCTCTAGCTTTAGCTTGTAGCAGTGCTTGGACTTTTTGATGCCCCTCTTCAGATTAGCCCTGGAAGTGCTGTAGGCCTGTGCATCCCCTGATCTGAAGGCAGTGTTGCGTGCCTTCAGCAGGAGGCGCACCTCCTTGTCCATCCATGGCTTTTGATTTGGGTATGTGGTGATCTGTTTCTGGGTTGTAACACTGTCTATGGTGGTGTTGATATATTCCAGAACAGAGGAAGTGTAACTGTCAATGTCTGTGTGAGAGCCACATGTGGCCTGGGAAGCAAACATACTCCAGTCTGTGTGTTCAAACCTGTCCTGGAGTGTGGAGTCCACCCCCGCTGGCCACACTTTGATGGTCCTTACTGATGGCTTCACACGGTTGACGATGGGTGAGTACTTGGGGTAAGAAACAAAGAAAGGTGATCTGATTGACCCAAGTGGGGGAGGGGGGTCACAGCATATGCTTCAGCCATGTTTGTGTAAACTTGGTCTAAAGTTTTGTTTCCCCTTGTGTGGCAGAAAATGTTTTGATGGAATTTGGGGAGCACTGTCTTTAAGTTTGAGTGATTAAAATCCCCAGCAACAATAAAAGCAGCCTCCGGGTAAGCAGTCTGTTGTTTGCTGATGGCTGCATGAAGTTCATTCAAAGCGAGCTTGGCATCAGCGTCGGGAGGGATATAAGCGGCAGTTATTATGGTGGAGGTGAACTCCCGTGGCAGATAAAACGGTCTACATTTAACCGTTGGAAATTCCAGGTTAACAGAGCAATGTCTCCCAACGACGACAGAGTTTGTGCACCAAGCTTTGTTAATATAAATGCATAATCCTCCGCCTCTAGTCTTACCGGAGTCATCCGCTGTTCTGTCTGCTCGGAATGTTTGATGCTCCGTTACCGATATAGCGTTGTCTGGTATCCCGTTGTTTAGCCATGTTTCTGTAAAAATCATGACATTACAGTTCCATAATCTTTTGCTGTGGTTGATGAACAGTCGAACCTCATCCATTTTGTTCACCAGTGACCGTACATTGGCGAGAAAGATGCTGGGTAAAGAGAGCCAGTGTGGTGTTAGCTTTAGCTTAGCTCTTAGCCCGCCACGCTTCCCCCATCTTTGTTTACGTTCTCTGCGCCGCCTCCGAGCACTTCCGCCCGGCCAGTTAGGGCTCTCAGGCCCGGGTGTTTTGGCGATCTCAGGGATGATATGGACTTGAATAATAATAATAATAATAATAATAATAATAATAATAATAGTAATAATAATAATAATAATAATAATAATAATAACTAGAATGGGGTTTGCCATGGAAATTCACTGGGGCATTTTGAATGGGCATTGCCAAACTGAATTGTGGATCTGTTGGTGCCACTTTAATGGGGTTATTCACTGCAGAAGTTGGGAATTTCTCAACGTGCCAAAGGAAGCATCAGCCAATCTGGGGTGCATTTCTAAAAACCATCATTAGCCATCTAAGGTCGCAAGTTGCGTCATTACAAACATAGTTTGTTGATTTGGCATTTCCCAAATCCCTCATTCCAACTAACATTCGAAAACTGTGTTGCAAACTTGTGCAACTACACTTCGGGAGCTGTAGTTAGAAGCATAGTTCTTGGTTGTGTTTTACTCCCAGTTATCACTCTTATGTCTTATTCCTTTCGAACCATCTAATATTTAAACTTGGAATTATTTAAAATAAAACAATAAAGAGCCCCTATTATACATTAAATAGGGTCATATTTTGGTTTTAAGGGTCTCCAACTACAGGCTGATATGCATGCAAGGTCAAAAAACACTTTCATTGTTTTATAATATGCATTCATTTTTATCTAATTATCCAAGCGACTCCTATGTGATTTGTTCAGAGATTAATTTGTTCCCAAACCCCTCCTTAGCGCGAAGCTAATCTGCGCTGATTGGACCGATGACAGCCTGTTGCGATTGGTCGACAGCGTTCAGCACGACAAGATCGACAGATTAAAATGCGTGTTAGCTAGTTTATGTTTTAGAATAGAATATGTAATATTCTCAATAATATTTGTAAAGGAAACAAAGGCTTTGTATGTGCCGTTTACATATATTTCATTTAATGTAGAAAACGAGAGCATGTTTTTACTAAAACTAATATTGGATTTTTTTTAAATGCGTGTGCGTTTAAAACAATATAATTTGCACAAAAATATGGGTTTTTTTTCTTTAAAGAAGTTGCTACTCCACCCCGTTTAGACTATCATTATAGACGTTTTACGTTATAACGTGATTCAAGCGATGGATCTGCGACAAAGTTTTTTGAGAAAATTTTTTGGGAAACACTGGACAGTACATCGTTCTTTTCCCAAACAATGCATCGTACTATAATAGCTCGGTTGCGAGTTACCTCGTTCGTGAAACACACCCCAGATTGCTTTATTCAAATACCCCAACTCAGTCAGTAGCTAATTGCAGCCTATATGTCATTCCCAACTTCAGACATGCCCTCTGTCAAGCATTGACACTGAAGCCCCGTGTGAATTACTGTTTTAATAAGTTGCTAAGTTGGTGCTAAGTTGATCTGCTTTGTAGCTAGGCTGTTGTTAAGGTGTTAAGTGGTTGTTATTGTGTTCTGACTGGATGCTTGGTGGTTGCCAAGTGTTGCTAGGGTGTTATGTGTGGTTGTTAGGCGGTTGCTAAGGTGTTTAATAATAATAATAACAATAACAACAACAACAACAAAAATAAAGTGCCTGTATCTGTTGACTTGCATTTAATGAATCACTAAAGACCACAGTTTCAAGGAACACTGCATTTTTGAAAAAAATGACATATCGCACAATGTGAAAAATAGTCCCCAGAACCAAGCCCTACACTTCCACCACCAGGTAGAATCTGTGTAATATCATTGCAACTGCTGCAGCCAGGGCCATAGTAAGGGGGAAAAGGGTGACAGTGCATTGGATAGATAGAGATATCACCCTACCTTGTCTTTTCACTTTTTGTTCGGGTGCCTTCTTCAAATGTGCATAGGGCCTAAAATTGCTGGCAACGCCCTTGCTGCAAAGGCAGCATAGTTCCTTGATTATTATGCCTAGAAAATAGCAACTTTTCTTTCTTCTAGTACATGATGTAACTACAGAAGACTCCAGCATTGAATAGGAAAACTAGTACTATGAGTACTATTTGGTCTTTTTTGAACAAGATACTAATGGACTAATCTGATTCAGTGATCTCTGCTAAGCTAAGCAAAAAGTGCTCCCATCAGATCCAGAGATTTACTGAATTTCTTCAAGAAGTTTTTGTTTAAAGTTCTGCTTAAAGGCTGATTTATTCTGCATCAATCGCACGCACATACACCGGTGCAGCCTTTGCGTGGTCGCATAGCCCTCGCCGTGGTTGTCGCCGATGCTGAGCCAAACATAAAAACCTTACTGCCAGCTTTTTCAAAGTGTTTCCGAAGTGTAGAGTATAATTGCACAGCAACGCACAATGCATGAGCTGTGGGTCACGAAAGTATAAACCAGGCATAAGAAAAAAAGTCACCTTGGATGGCAAATGCAAATTAAATTTTTGTGTGAATGGTCCCTTTAAATAATAATAATAATAATAATAATAATAATAATAATAATAATAATAATAATAATAATAATAATATACATTTAATTTTATGTAGCAATTTTAATTTATATCATTTCATACAATTTCCCAACATATAATAAACAATTAAACTAGATATTTAATATTTTATGTCAGTAAATATATAAATGTACTGTACAGCAGGTAGTAACCACCATCATAAGTAATCATATATTAAAATTTTTGTTGATTACGGACATAATGTCCCTCAATTGACATTCAATAAGAGAAAGCACAGATTAATTGTCTCTGACTCTCAGAAGCTGCCAAAAACAACAACAACAAACTAAATAAAATAAATATAAATATTGATTCAACTCATTCTGCCCCTTTTGTTTTCCCTGGCAAGTTTGAGAAATTTTTGGCACTTCACTACGTTTTGTTCCTTGTGTTCACTGGTAATATATTTAGATTGAGGGAAAAGCCTGTTTTTGAAAAACATTGATTCATTGAATTTCTTTTCTGCTTGGTCCCTTTATTGATCAGGGGTTGCCACAGTGGAATGAACCACCAACTTATCCAGCATAATTTTTACGTAGCAGATGCCATTCCAGCTGCAACCCATCACTCAGAAACACCCATACACTCTCATTCACACACATACACTATGGACAATTTAGCTTACACAATTCACCTATGGCACATGGGGAAAACCACAGCACCCGAAGGAAACCCACGCGAACACGGGGAGATAATACAAACTCTACACAGAAATGCCAGCTGACCCAGCTAAGGCTCGAACCAGCAACTTTCTTGCTGTGAGGCAACAGCGCTACCCACTGTGCCAATATTGAAAAACAGAAGATATATATATATAATTTATTTATTTTTTCTAGTATGCATATTAGTCATAATGCTACATAATTATTTAATATTGTGATACTGTGGGAATTCCAAAGGGCTGCACAGTACAATTTCTAATCTGCTTCCTGTTTGCTTGCAGTCCTGTTTAACATTTGTACATGTCATACCCTTCACATCTGACTAAGTGTCATTACTGTCCCAGTTTTTGGAGATTTCCTGTCTTTTAGGCACAGATGAGTCATCTCTAATTGGTAGAATAATACAGCTGGCTCAGCAGCACAACCGAAATGAGGTGCATCCATTTCAGTCACCATTTCTGTATAAATGTGTTCCGAGTGGAGAGGGTGCCAAGTGTGTTTAGCCAATCAATTAAAGAGGGTCTACTCATCTCTCACAATTTGGAGCCAGCCATTAATCAGATTCTGACAAATGACCACAACTCTCAGCCATTATCTAAAATCCCACTGTTTATTAAAATAACTAATGAATACAAGCCTAATTAGGCCTGCATGGTCTCATCAGGGCCATTTATGACTACATTACCAATTCCCTATTAGTGACTACTGTTTAAATCTCACTATTATAATCTAGAGATTATATAAAGCAAAATTTAAGGTCTTCAAGAGCTTAATTAAAGCATTAGATCACCCAAAAATTTTAATTCTTTTATTAATTACTCACTCACTCTCATGTCATTCCAATCCCCCTAGATGAGGGGTGTCAAACTCAGTTCCTAGAGGGCCGCAGCCCTGCACAGCTTAATTGCAACCCTGCTTAAACACACTTACCTGCAGATTTCAAACAAGCCTGAAGGACTCAATTAGCTTGATCAGGTGTGTTTATTTAGGGTTGGCTTGACACTAAACTGTGCAGAGCTGCAGCCCTGTTTGACACCTGTGCCCTAGACCTTCGATCATGTTCAGAACACAATTTGTGATCTTCTTTTGTGATATAATTCTGCATTTTTTTTATTCACCTTTATTTGTATAGCGCTTTTACAACGTAGATTGTGTCAAAGCAGCTTCACATAGAAGATTATAGTACATTGAAACAGTGTCAGTTCAGTTTTCAGTGTTTAAGTTCAGTTCAGTATAGCTCAGTTCAGTGTGGTTTAATAATCATTACAGAGAGTCCAAATACTGAAAAGCAAATCCATCGATGTGCAGCTCTACAGATCCCGAACCATGCAAGCCAGTGACAACAGAGGCGAGGAAAAAACTTCACCAAAACCTTGAGAGAAACCAGGTTCAGTTGGGCATGACTATTTCTCCTATGGCCACATGTCAGGTGCAGAGCTGCAGTCTAGGCACCGGAGGCAGGAGAAGCTAGACGTCAGGGTAATTCGTTTGTCCCTGGAGTGTCACAGGAATCCGTCTCATGCTCTCCACTCCTCCATGACCACCACAGCAGCTGCTCAGGATACGGCCTGGTCCAGGATTATGGAAACCTTGTGATCATCTCATCGCTGGTCTTTGATCGCATCAGTGGCGCTGCATAGTCCCTGGGGGCCTTGGGATGAGTATCCCCAGCTGGAAATAAAGAATAATTAGCGTAGCTGCTGTTCATAGTGTTTATAAACGAGATGCGTGGAGCACATTCATGCATCATACTACTATTTGCTGCATTGAGTGTATGCTTTACTAAAAAGATAGGTCTTCAATTTAGTTTTGAACTGTAGGAGTGTGTCTAAGCCTCGGACATTATCAGGAAGGCTATTTCAGAGTTTAGGAGCCATAAATGAGAAGGCACGACCCCCTTTACTCGACTTTGCTATTCTAGGTACTACTAGAAGCTCTGAGTTTTGAGATCTTGAAGAGCAGGTTGGATTGTAGCAAGACAGAAGATTGGTTAGATAAACAGGAGCTAGATTATTTAAAGCTTTATAGGTAAGAAGCAATATTTTAAAATCAATATGAAACAGGCAGCCATTGTAAGGCGGATAAAATTGGGAGCGATATGATCATATTTTCTAGACCTGGTAAGAACTCTGGCAGTTGCATTTTGTACTAGCTGGAGTTTGTTAATAGAGGATGCTAAGCAATCAGCAAACAGAGCATTACAGTAATCCAGCCTAGAAGTCATAAAAGCATGGACTAGCTTTTCTGCATCTGAGATAAATAGCATACTTCCTAACTTAGCAATATTTCTCAGATGAAAGAAGACAGTTCAGACGTCTCATCAGGTTTAGTTGAAATATTTAATTGAGTATCATCTGCATAGCAGTGAAAGCTGATCCCATGTCTTCTAACAATGTCTCTCCGGGGTAGCATGTATATTGTAAACAGCAAAGGGCCTAAAACTGATCCTTGAGGCATCCCATACTTTACTGGCCTGACTTGTGAAAGCTGTCCATTAATATTCACAAACTGGTAACGGTCAGCTAAGCCATTGTAACCATTGTAGGGCATCTCCCTGGACACCTGTAGAATTTAAGCGATTTATGAGGATATTGTGGTTGATGGTGTCAAATGCGGCACTAAGAACGAGTAAAACTAATAGCGAGATGCACCCTTGGTCAGAAGCTAAAAGTCAGTCATTGGTTATTTTCATTAATGCGGTTTCTGTACTGTGATGAGGCCTGAAACCTGACTGAAACACTTCAAAAACACCGTTCATTTGCAGAAAGGAGCATAATTGGGCAGAAACAACATTTTCTAGTATTTTAGACATAAATGGAAGATTTGAAATAGGTCTATAATTTAATAAAGTTGCTGGGGTCCAGTTGTGGTTTCTTAATAATAGGCTTAATAACAGCTAGCTTGTAAGGATTTGGAACATGGCCTAAAGATAAAGAAGAGTTGAGAACGTTAAGAAGAGATTCTCCTATAACAGGTAGCAGTTCTTTCAGTAATTTTGTTGGAATTGGGTCCAACATACACGTAGCTGATTTAGAACTATTTATAATTTTATCTAGCTCTTCCTGTTCTATGATTTTGAAGCACTGTAGGTTATTTTGATTCAGTGCAATGTTTACTGGATCTGAAGTATAAGGCAGTGCAGAAAGTTTAACATCTTCTATTTTATTCTATTTTATCACTAAAAAAATTCATAAAGTCATCACTACTAATTTGGGGGACATTTTGTTCCAAAGATGACAGAATATTTGTTAATTTAGCAATGGTGTTAAATAAAAATCTAGGATTGTTATGATTATTTTCTATCAGTTTGCAGAGGTGCTCAGTCCTGGCAGATTTTAGAGCCTTCCTATAGCTGGACATACTGTCTTTGAACACAATTCTAAAGACCTCTAATTTAGCTTTTTTCCATTTACGTTCCAGGGCACGGGTTGCTGTTTTGACAGCACGAGTATGACCATTATACCATGGTGTAGTTTTATTCTCTCTAGCCTTTTTTAATTTGATGGGTCCCACAGTATTTAGTGTGCTAATAAAGATGGCATCCATACTGCTGGTTACTACATCAAGGTCATTTGTGTTTGCGGGTGCATTTCGAAATAGAGAAAGATTGAAATGCATCTCCATGTACGGTGCAGAAGAAATAAAAAGAATTCAGTCATTTAAAGAAAAACTCATTACATACCATTAAGACAATGGGGATGTCAAGCACTCTTCATAATGTTTCTAAATTACAACCAACATGTGGATTTGACTTGCACTTTAATCTATGGTGACAAAAACTGAACCTTGCTGTCAGTATAAATCAACGACATTTGCCTTTTTTTTTTTTAAGAATTAATGTGTAATTTTAAACAAAAACTTTTTGATAACATTAAGAAAACTGTAAATTTTGTTAATAAAATTTAAACATTAAGGAATCCATTCAATAAAAATAGTTTATGGCCTGTAAATGGTGTGCAAAAGGAATTGTAAAGTATTGCACAAGTTAATAATAATAATTGAGTAATTAGCAGCAACACGGAGAAAGGGGACAGATGAATTGGTTTATTATGAAAAGTCACAGGCTAAAACATGTCCTATCATCATTCAACACACAATGCATAGCAGCAAAGCAAAGAATTTAAGTAAACAACAAAAACAAATCAGGCAGAAGTTAAATGTTAGCCTCACTTATTTACTTGAACAACCAAAAATATAATGTTTTCCAGATTCATGAACATAAGTTACCTGAAAGTGATACACAGGATTCATCTTGTACTTTTTTCCTCTTCTTGGCTTGATTGCTGTTGTCTTTTGCCAGACATAGAGTTGCAACAAATAGAATAAGTGGGCCAGGGTGCACATATGCATGCTTGGAGAAAAAAAAAACATTACATGTTTTTTGCGTTGGCTATAAACTGCATTTTTTAAAAATGTATTTATCAACATATTATCAATATATTTTTTTATTTATTTAGTCCCTTTATTAATCTGGGGTCGCCACAGTGGAATGAACCGCCAACTTATCCAGCTTGTTTTACGCAGCGAATGCCCATCCAGCTGCAACCCGTCACTGGGAAACATCCATACACACTCATTCACACACATACACTATGGACAATTTAGCTTACCCAATTCACCAATACCACATGCTTTTGGACTTGGGGGGGAAACCGGAGCACCCGGAGGAAACCCATGTGAACTTGAGAAGAACATGCAAACTACACACAGAAATGCCAACTGACCCAGCCGGTGCTCGAACCAGCGACCTTCTTGCTGTGAGGCAATAGTGCTATGTGCTGCGCCACCGTGCTGCATATCACTAAATAAATATTAATATATTGTTTGATCAAAAGAGACAGTGCCCCCCTCCAGAGTTGGTGCGCTATGCCAGTGGCTCCCTGGCGGGGTTGCCAGACAGTGACATGAGGTCGCTTGGTGATTTCCAAAAGTAAATATATTTTATTCAACTATTAGAATTACCATATTTTAACCATAACCTAGAGAAGATAAAAATAGTAGGTTTTAATAGTAAAAAAAAAACAATAATATCTAAATTAAAAGACATCAGCCTTTAAATTATTATTATTATCATCATTATTTTTTTTTCATAGGATTGGTGTGTGTACGTTAGATTAACACAGCAGCAATGGTGTCAGCTGCAGCAGATTGATTTTGTAGCACCAGGTTAAACTTTCTGACACCTTTATGGCAATCAAATACATTAAAAATAAAAACAGGCCACAACTGAATATTGAGAATGATCTCTGACTGGCAAAAATTATACCAAGAATAGTATTGTGTTGGCGCCGCACATCAATAACTGTCTGGTTTAGCTCAGCTACTAAATACGATCTCCAAAGACTACGTCAAATAGTTCGGACTGCTGAGCAAATCACTGGTACAACCCTTCCTACTTCCCAAAAACTGTACTTATCCAGAGCGAGCAAAATGGCTGCCAAAATCACTCTGGACCCCTCACACCCAGCACACTGCCTCTTTGAACTTTTACCTTCTGGTCGACGCTACAGAGCACTGCGCACCAGAACAGCCCGACACAGAAACCATCTCATGAACACTTGATGATGATAATTGTGGAACCAACATCACTACTTGCCATACACTTTTATACACATATACACTTATTTAACAACACACTTTACATGCCAATTTGCACATAACAGCTGCACGTATAACGTTGTATATAGTAATATAGCTGTACATACACTTATCAATTTGGTTGCCTACTTAGTGTATTTGCATTCACTACTTCTATTTTTTAAAATATATTTATTATCTGTTTTTTGTTCTGTCTCTGTATTTCTGTTGCACTGTAGAAGCTCTGTCACGAAAACAAATTCCTCGAATGTGTGAACATACCTGGCAAAAAAGCTCTTTCTGATTCTGATTCTGATGTGTATAGGAAGAGGCGGTACTGGTTTTGAGTTATTCAAAGTGCAGAAAAAGAACCAAAAACAATTTCAAAACAGTCTATGACTTCAGTGTTCAACGATAATCATTTGAAGCTCCAAAAAGCTTCACTTTGGTACACTAAAAACCTGTAAAAAAAAAAAAAAGACTAATATCCAGTGATATCTATTCCTTGCCAGGTTTTCAGATTGTGCGTTCATTTCAGACAATACAACATCATTATATCATGACACGTGACGCAACAAGCTCTAAATGTTCATATGTTTGTTACTTATTTTTTTTTTCAAAATCTGGCATAAACTATCTGCTACTGCTTACAGAATGGCAATAAATTTTACATACAATGGTATTCAAACAAATACTGCTAGCATTTAACATTGAATAAAGTACATAATCAGCACCTGAGGTCATCATTGTCACAGTAGTTCATGTTGAAATTCAGAAGTGCACGTCATGGATGCTTAGGACAAAACTAATTTGAACAAAAAACAAATATATATTTTAATTGCTTGTCGCAGTGTCAAATGTAGTTAGAACATGATGTGGAGTCAGCAGCGCAACACACGTCTCATATTACCTGTAGAAAATGCGCACCCTGACCTGATGAGGCTAAAGAAAGGAAATAGGCAACCAAACTATTTTATTCTAATTTATTTTTGCTGTTCTTGGAACTTTGTATGATTACAGTTAAAGATGAGGTCACATGAAATGTTTGTTCTTTCTTCTTGTGGTTTAAGAAGGGTCAAAGAGCTTTTGGATTTAATCTAAAATATCTTTACTTGTGTTCTGAAGATGAATGAAGGATTCAAGGGATTGGAATGACATGAGGGTAAGTAATTAAAAACAGAATTTTCATTCTTTGCGAGAGCTAATCCTTTAAGTGAAGTTTTCAAACTAATTTCGAGAGGAGCACGTGATATGATTGACCGCAGCTGGCCACTCATTTACATTCACTAGTTAGCCAATCAGATTAACCCCAACTCACTATAAGTAGCCTAGCTAGAACTACTCTCTTATCTTCGTTTTCCGAAGAAACTAACGACAAGTCCGCTCCAGCTCTTCCGAAAGCTACTCACGGACAAAACAACCTCCTACTATTTTCAATCATCATCATCATCATCATCATCATATCGTCGTCAACTACAACGAAAACAACAACGGAGGCGGCGGAGATCACAACAGCGCAGCAACGGGCAAGAAAGAAAGCTCCGCGCTCCCTGAAACATCAGCCCCATCTCAACAACACCCAGCTCAGCCTGGAAGTCTGCCCGAGACTGAGGCTCCAGTAAGCGGCCAAAGGCCTAGCTACTCCAGCCAGAGCACAATGTTTTATTCAATCCTCTATCTCCCGCTACTTCAAACCGCCACGTACCTTCTCCAGCGTCATCATACGTCTCTCGTATCCAACAAACGACAGTCACAGAACTCCTCCAAACTCCTAGACGCCGGAACCACAAATTCCATACTGCTGCAATAAACCTGAAAAGACCTTACGAATCCACGTCTTCGCTGACTCCGCCCCCCTAGGACATTACAACCACACGCTCCTGCTACGCTCCCTAAACACTACGTACTACAGCCCACAAACACTGCGCCACCCCGGGCCACCAGAGAAAGCCCTAAAGCAATCTCGGAATCTCCCGGACAATAACGCAACTCTTCTAGCCTGCAGCTCCCCAATCCAGTACAAACTCCAGCCCTCCTCTTCCAGCAATCCTTACCACTCTAAACCCAGCCTTCCCTCCTCTCACACTTGCTACTACTGCGGCGACAGGCACGCCGTCAGCCAAGTCTAAAGAAAACAAATTACTTGTCAACATTTTTAATCTTTATACTCATTTACGTTTGCACCCTGACCTAATTTTTCTGAATTTCTCATTCCAGGTCTGTATAACGGATCCAAGCCCGGTATCTTGGCGCTCCCTTCCCAGCCCTCCACCAACGCTGAACCAGAAATCACAGAGCTATTATAGAAAAAGAGATCGACAATAAATTCATGTTCGATCCCCTCATTCTTGCTGCTTCGTCAAGCACATTCACATTAGCCTACTGAAATGGGCATTAGAACGTTTCTAAAAACGTCTAATAACGGATCTTTCATCTTCTCGTAATTCCGCCTTTTTCACCATTATTCATCACGCCGAACGAAGATGCCCTAAAGAGATTTCTTGGTTTGTGGTGTGATATTTAATTAATCTAGTCTGCTGCAAAGCTTCGCAGTCGACATCACCCCCGCCTTTTAAGTAATTCCATTAAACCCTGATCTCTGGTATCTCCGATTTCTGACATTAATCAGGCATCACAATTCTACTTCGCAGTCTGTCTATCATTCGGACGCAGAAGTAACCACATTTCAGAAACAATTTGCGGGATTCTCGCCAATAACTACGGCGTTCGCACGTAGTTCATCTACTAGACGTTTACACGTATCTCTGAGATATAAGTTCTGAAGATAATATATCTGAAGATATAAGAAAACTTAGTGACAAGTCTTTCTAATATTGGCATTTCCATCGTGGAAGAACCTCCGGCTCAAGCACTTCCATAAAATTCCTAAGCATCAATTTGGATTCGCAGAATTGCATACATGCATACCTAAATAAATCGACTGAAATTTAGTTCCCTTATATATTCTTGAAGAGAAAAGATTGTGCTAAGCACAAACTGTCTATCTTAGGACATCAAAACTCACACGCGCATTATCCTGCAGGGACGCCTTTTTGTCACGCACCTCCAACTCGCAGCATCAGTCCCCGGATTAGATGAGAATATATCTCTATCCGATCTCGGCCATATCAACTCGGTCTGAAGGCCGTCGCGCACCGGAGGCACCGCTCAGCGCGGCGACGGGGTGCGCACATGACAGGGGGAAGGCTAATGCACACCAGACACGCAAATTCATATGTAATTTAAACTAAACTATTTACATAGCGCTCCGTGGCGCGGCAGAATACAAATAGAGTCCTGAATTGTGACTAAGCACTGCGGACAGCCCCCGACGCGCACCCTGATAGAACATATGTTTTGAATTCTAAATGCATGGCGCAACGCAGCACGTCACCGAACAGCGCTTAAGGCGTGCGACCGGCTTATGCTTTCCTTCCTAAGCGCTGGAATTGCTGCCCACTCATTTATAAACGATCCAATTTCATCCTCAGTACATATCTTTAATACACAGACGCCGCCCCCGCCGTAGGCTTAGAGGGATGTTATCAGGACTGCCGACACGCTACCAACGGACCATATCGCGGAGAAATTAATAGTCCGCCTCCAAAATTCTCATTTACCGTTACAATGAAGCCGCTGTCCACTGCACTAACAAAAGCCGTTATCATTTTCATTATCATGCTTAAATTTATATACAACTCTTCATTTGGACTTCAGCAAAAAAATAAAAAATAAATAAATAAATAAAAATAAATAAAAATAAATAAATAAAATAAATTAATTTATAACTGTTGTACATGTTCCTAATTATATAAGGAAATTGCTGATTCCCTTTCTTGCTTTTGTTTCTAGAAACTGGTACCAGAAGCAGAGCCGCACCTGACCTCAGCCCTCCTTTGAAGATGACATTCCCACATACATGATTTGCATCAACACCTATAAATATATTTTAGGAAGTAACCCCAGAATATCTCAATAGTTCCTCCCTACAGAACACATCCAAACATTTCATTCCCCACATAACACTTCATTCCCGTTTGCCCCCGCAAACAATCAGTCTATTCATCACATACTTGCATTCACACAAACTATGATTCTATTGCTAATTCACAAACCGGCCTTCTTATTAAAGGCTTCCCACCCTCCCAGACATCAGACTGCCCATCTCGCCCTACATACTCTCCAACGCATTTCCACACTCAGAAGGATACCTATCCTTGCATACAGACCACACTCTAGATGCAATGTTTATTCTTGTTTTTTTTTCGAGTTTCTCAGATGTTGTGAAATTACAGTAACATCTAATTTGATCCCAACATCCACCCCACCATCACAGATCTAACTTTGATTGACGAGGAAACTATCAATCATGATAAACAGATTAATCCAGAAAAGGACAATGCATCTACATATTCAATATCCCCTTCCCCACAAGCCATTCCAAACACTCCTAGCATACATACACTATAGGAAATGCTAAGCTTAAGTCCCCCAGCCCCCCTTTTTTCACACACCATCCAGTGACACGCCTTGGTTTCAAAAACACATTAAAGCAGTCCTCCACCATTCAGGCTTCCCACCAGATTCATACTCCAGTCAGATTTGGAGCCGCCACCACAGTTGCACATAAAGGGCATCTCAACAACACATACAAACAATAGGAAGGTGGTCTTCCGATACCTTCAAATCTTACATTCGACTCAGCCACAGTCATCTAAAGGAAGCCCAAAGGACCCTCACCAGCAGACACCTTAAACCTAGCGGCCAAAGGCACGAGCCTAATCCAGGGATAAGACAAGACACAGCCATCCCGGCTCCCAGAGGGCAGAGGAGCTACTCAGCCACCCAAGGGCGCGGGCACGACCCAGCCACCTAACCCTGCTTTCTTCCTTCTGGCTCTGAGTCGCACTCAGCTTTCTCTCCCTATTCACTCACCCAACTCCAGCAGGAGTCTTCACCTCCCCCTCATCTCTCCCGACTCCTACTGGAGCTGGCCAAAAATAGCTCAACCAACCCCGAGCTGTGACACGAGCACGAGTCACGTCACCGACCCTCCCCGGCCCTAGCTTATTTTATTTTCTTATACTTTTATTTACACATTTACCTTTCATTTATTTTATTTCATTTATATATATGCATATATATATGCACCCACGCATATAAATATACATTTATATATAGTGCCGTCACCCTCAAGCTCTAACTCCCGCAGGAGTGGTCCCGAGCATCGACCCCCGCAGGGGTCATCGCCCAACTGCCATTCACCCTTCAGCTGGGGCCTTCACCTGCCCTTCCTCTTCCCGATTCCAGCTGGAGATGGCACATACAGCTCTATCTCCCGCAGGAGTGTCCAGGAGCTTCGACTCCCGCAGGAGTCCAAAAAAAAAAAAAAATCGCCCCCCCAAGGCACTAGATTACCCCATTATATATTTATATATCTATATATTTTCATATATATATATATATTTATATATAGCGCTGCCACCTCCCAGCTCTATCTCCGCAAGGAGTGTTCCTTGAGCAATTCACTCCTTTGGAGTCCATGCCCCACCCCAGCCCCCTTCACCCCCCACTATCCAGCTGAAGTCCTCACTTGCCCTTCCCCATTTTTACTACCCAGCAGGATTCCTGTCCACCCCATGGCTCTAACCCCCGCAGGGGTCTCCCAGAGTCTATACTCCCGCAGGAGTATTCATAGCCCACGCCAACCCTGCTCGGGCTCCCGCAGGAGTCTGTATCACCCTTTGCTCCCACAGGAGCCCCCTTTACCTTTCCTTCTGAAAAACCACTATATCCAGCAGCCGGATATAGCCATCCAAGCCTTTTGGGGAGTTTCTTCGAATACACGGCTGCTGTCCCGAGTCTCCTGCATTTGGGGAGCTCTCGAGAACCACCTGATCTCGTACTCCCCGCATATGCTCTATGGACCAGGCGGGAGCCCTGGGCTCACCTATCTCCGAGCTCAGGGTTCTCTCCTGGGACAGCATGCCAAACCTGCTAACAGTTGTCAAACAATATCTAAGTGTGAACTCTTGAAGTGAAGTTTTCAAACTAATTTCGAGAGGAGCACGTGATATGATTGACCGCAGCTGGCCACTCATTTACATTCACTAGTTAGCCAATCAGATTAACCCCAACTCACTATAAGTAGCCTAGCTAGAACTACTCTCTTATCTTCGTTTTCCGAAGAAACCCCCCATCCACCCCTTCTCCTCCTTTTCTTCCTCTTACCACGGGGAGCTCTCGAGAACCACCTGATCTCGTACTCCCCGCATATGCTCTATGGACCAGGCGGGAGCCCTGGGCTCACCTATCTCCGAGCTCAGGGTTCTCTCCTGGGACAGCATGCCAAACCTGCTAACAGTTGTCAAACAATATCTAAGTGTGAACTCTTGAAACATCATGAAAGTACCATGACATTAAGGTTGCTTCCTTATATGTAGGCAGTAGGCACCATGGCAGCTCAGTAGATTTTAAAATAAAGTTTATATTTTGTTCTGTAGAACTCTTTTCGATGTTTTAACCTAATTAATTAATAAGAGAGCCCTGTTTAAAGTCCATCAGAGAGCATTAATCAATTACAGAAAGTGTTAAACCACAGAGCACACTGACAATGTCAGATATACCTAAAGAAGTTACTATTGGAAAAACAGAGAAATTTGTTTTTAATAAACAAAAATAGAAAAATAAAATTGTGCTAGAAGACCTATGTAACACACATAAACGCATGCACAACTAAAACACATCTAAAATAGCTATATAAAATAGATATATAACTATTATTGCTGCACAATATATCGTTTTAGCATTGATATCACAACATGTGCATGTTGTGCACAATAGTCACATCGCAGGACCTGCAATGTTGAACTGGGATTATATTTGACCAGGAGCCAGAGTTCAAAAGATTACATTTGTTGAGTCATTAAAGCTTTTTACCATAATGGAGCCAAAGTTTATCATTTGCATGTGTTTTAAAGCCTTGTGACTGTATGAGCATAGGAGAGTTTAAAGCATTCAGGCACAAGACATTGTGCCATTTGTAACTTTAATTAAAATAAAACGTTATGTATACAATGAAGAATATGCAGTGCTATTTTACATTTGATTATTATGTACTTGAATTCTTACCAATGAGTGGGGCCAGAGAGAATCTGCTGACATTTTTTGCTATTTTTGTGGAGAATTAAGGAAAAAATCTGTGGAATTATGTGGAATGAGTTTAGGAGTATCACAACTAAAAACTTAATTTATGAAATCAACAAATAATACATATTTTAACTTATGTTTACTATGCAAATCCAATTAGATCCACTTATTAGGTAAAAAAGTAAGTATCTCATGTAATATCTCTACTAAAAAGACAGAACATATTACTTTACACACTGTATTGAAAATAAATCATATGAACATTATTATTAATATTATTATTCTATCAAAATAATATTAGTGAAATGAATTTAAACACTGAATAAAGGTAAATTTACACACATTTACACAAGTAAATACATAGACTCGATGGACTAAAAATCTGTGAATTTCTGCACATGTAACCCCGCTGTTCCTAGTGCACCCAACCCGCTCTGAACTGGGATCAAACCGGCGACCTTCATCAAGGAGGCCATGGCGTCTACTGCTAGAGCATGTTTAAAGGTCAGAAGAGTGAGGTTTACCTGCACAGCACTTCACTAACTGGCCTCTGCTACACTCACCCCCCTAGACCTCACTCCCATCCAGGTCACCACACCAATGTAACCCCGCCAGTCCCACACCACCCTACCCGCACCAAGCTGGGATCGAACCAGTGACTGTTTTCATGGTAGTCGGTTGCACTAACAAGGAGGCTAAGACCATGGCCTATAGCGTCTGTCGCTAGAGCACCTTTAGAGGTCAAAGGAGTGAGGTTTACCTGCATAGCACTTGACTAACTGGCCTCTGTTACACACGCACAGATTCTGTGTTGGCCTACAAATGGCCATGTGGTTAAATTGTATTCATATAGCCATATATAAATCACAGAAAAACAAAACATTGCAATGTCAGATTTTTCCAATACCGTACAGCCCTAATATGTCACGATGGAAAACAGAGAGAATCAAATAGTAAGTAGTGACGTTTATTATCAGTGCAACAGAAAAACAAGTTCAAACGTTGAAAAAGGCCTGAAAGCTGAAGACAAAGAATATAGCAAAAAGTCCAAAAAACAAAGAGTTTCTACTAGGCCAACGATCTCGTCTGATTGGACAGACATATGTGTAGACCGTCATATTGGGGTGATATAAACACACCCAGTCCTTTTTTTTCAATTTAACAACATAAAAACGGTGGACCAGTTGGAGCGGTTTTCAGACCGACTTGATGCAGGGCAACTTGATGTAGGAGTGCGGTCCCCCCGCCCACCAAATTGATTGACAGCTGCATGTTCACATGTCCCGGTAGTCACGTGCATAATCATATCATATCAACAAGAGAGGACGTGCGCAAAGCCACCGGGAATAAAAGATCTGTTCAGTTTGCTAGGATCATCAATCATCATCAAATGTGATCAAGAGTGAGTTTTACAAGTTTATCGTGTTTTAAAACAGAGCATGTGTGTAATGAATTATGGCGATTCACTTCATATTCACTTCATCACCACAGCCACATGTCAGAACAATTATAAAAGAAGACACTTCAATCCCGGTTTGTGGACGTTAAATCAGGTTTATTTTGTACATTAACATAACACATCTTCATACAGCATTGGAGATTAACCTGTCACATTTGCGTGCAAAAAGAGTGCAAAGCTAAACGCGGGCACTGTCTGTGTCTGTGTTTGTGCATGTCTGTGTGTGCGTGTACTTTGTAACGACATTGTGTGTGACTCATCGTAGCAACTCTACAACAAATACTCATTGGTGATGTTCTTACTGTACTATTTCTCACAAATGTTACATGAGATGTTCTTTATGTCTGTCTGTTGTCTGATGCAGCCGAGGGAGGAGATTAAGGCACGTAGAAACGATGGGCGGGGAGGACTAGCCTTAAAGGCGAAGTACACCAAAACAGCCTCCTGGTGCAAAAATGTATAAAATAGAATTTAATAAAATGTATAATAAAAGATCTGATGGGTGATTTAAGCTGAAACTTTGCAGACACATTCTGGAGACACAAAATAAATCTGAACAAAGGGGTAACCTAGGTGCCCTTTAAGTCAGCTGATCAGAGAGCACGCTGCCAGTGCAAAAGGTAAACAAACACGCACACCCTTGGACGCAACAACACACATGGCAATCATAACATAACATAACATACAGAAAGAACACACAGACTCATAAACAATGACATAAAAGCTTTATGTATAGATATATTATAGTCTAAAGTAGAATATGTTTTTAATTAGAAAAGTGCTTATGAAATATAGTAAACGTCCATATGTTTTTTTTCTTTTCTTCCCAGAATGGAACACATTTTTGTTTTGTTGCTGAAAACAAATGTTAAAAATGGAAATTAAATATAATTTTAGTATTATGGCATCAAATGCAACAACATTATTCAAGTGTTCATTCTGTAATATTCTCTGCTACTAGCATAAAACAGGAATTATCGCTGAACTAGTCTACAGGTCTAGCAAATGTAACCATTTCTGCAGCTCATCGAGGACCCCTGTTGGTCTGGAGCTCAGATTCCTGCTCAGCCTGTGCATTAATCCATCTTTGTCTTTATTGGCCAGCGCTCACAGAAAAGTCTTCACTCCTCTTAATGAAATGAAGGAAACACTGTGGTTGGTGCAGAATGAAGACAAAGCATTGGCCATCAAAGTCCATATGCTGTGTGCTCGCTTGAGACAAGTCACATTTCTTCACATACACCCTTGTTATGCTCAAAGTATTGACCCACGTAGAAAGTGTCCATGCACTATTGCTGCCCTTAAATGGGCTGGGGAGGTTTAATAAATGTTTTATTGTGAATGTGCATATTGTCAATTAATTTAATACTGTAATGTCTGAATTAATGGTCCAAAACACGCACAGACTTATTATACACATAACTAAATCCAACTCATCCCACATTAATTAACGGGGAGCAAATTCAGTTAGTAACAAATTATAAATATTTTGGTGTGATGTTGGACAATAAAATTAAGTGGGATGTATGGACTGACTGTGTAAGGAAAAAGCTTCAACAGAAAATGTACTTAAAGAAATTATTGTCTTTTAATATTGACAACACATTGTTGATCATGTTTTATAGTACTTTTATTCCTCCTCTCAGTAGTAGTTGATGGCCAGTAGACTGGATATTTATTTAGAGTATGTTTTTAAATTTTATATATGTATATATATATATATATATATATATATATATATATATATATATAATATTTAATTACTAAAAACATATATAAAATAATATAATGACATAAATTAGTATTCGGTCAATAATTCAATTTTTAAGGAGCATTAGTGAGTAAAAGGTCACAGTTACAATTTTTAAGGTCTCTGCGTATAGTTAAAATATCAATGCCCCCATAATTTTTTGTTTTCAAAACATTGGTAAAAATCAGAACTTACAGCATGTGATATAGCTGCTGTCAGATCCAACGGGGCCTTCAGTAAAAATTTCTTTGTGAACTCTCCATCACACTGCGTGCCTACTTAAAACATGCTGGGGCTCTTCAGAAGGTTGTACAGGGAAGAAAACATGCTGTCAAAAAGACCATCCTTTACTTTTTCACTAGTCAGTTTGTAAAAAATGAAACTGTTATCCATAAACTGAATACAGTGTAGAAAGGGTCACATGATTACAACGGGTTTGTTTTGGCACAATGTGTCTTCAGCTGCATCCGAAACTGCCTACTACTCAGTAGGTACTGCATTTGAATTTAAACATGCTATTCTTTGGATTCAATTTTTGGATTAAATGTAAAGGTCCTACTTGTCTATAATTGTAACAATTTTATTTAATTATTTATATATTTGTTTTTGTGTGCGTTTGTTTTGTTTCTTAATTTTTTATGTTTACTTTCGAACTATTATTATTACCAAATGCGTTTTTAAAAAAGCGATTTAAAATGTGCATTTAAAATGATTTATTAATATATTGAATATTAATTCATATTAATCAGCATTTTAAAACATGAAATAAACAGTAAAACATTTGTCTATTTATTTGTACATTTAAAATGTATTTTTTAAATGCATTTTTGCTTTATTAAATTACATTTTAAAAATTATTTAAATAGACACATTTAAATATGTCTATTTTTTTGTCCATTTCAATTGCAGGCCCATAGCCAGGGGGGTTCGGGAGACCCAGCCCTTACCGACAAAGGTCCAGAATTTGTTCCATACATAAGCTCATTTGTCCTATTTTGACTATGCCACCATAAATAGGGAAAATAGCCCATCAAAATAGGCTTTAAGACCAAGCGGAATCCTCTGTTGGCTGTCGCTTCGGTGTGACTTTAGCTAATCAGTTTTGGCCAATGCTAACAAATATTTTCATTTTATAATCTGACAAAAGAGGTTATCTTTCGCTACTGTTTTTAAATAGAGAAGACATTTTACAGGTAACTTTTATTCTAAACCTTGGACCTTATTCTTCTAACCAATAAAAAGGTGTAAAGCACCAAAAGCAGACCATATTAAAATGAATTTAAATACTATTTTGGCTATTCATTCATTTTCTTTTCGGCTTAGTCCCTTTGTTAATCTGGGGTCGCCACAGTGGAATGAACCACCAACTTATCCAGCACATGTTTTACGCAGCGGATGCCCTTCCAGCTGCAACCCATCTCTGGGAAACATCCACACACACTCTTTCACTACGGACAATTTAGCCAACCCAATTCACCTGTTCCGCATGTCTTTGGACTGTGGGGGAAGCCGGAGCACCCAGAGGAAACCCACGCGAACGCAGGGAGAACATGCAGACTCCACACAGAAATGTCAACTGACCCAGGCGAGGCTCGAAGCAGTGACCTTCTTGCTGTGAGGCGACAGCACTACCTACTGTACCACTGCGTCGCCTCAAATATTCATTGATTATTAATTGATTCTTCACTTTATTTCTAACCAGCACTCCATGGTCCTCCACTCTCTATTAAGTCTTTGCGTAAATAAAAACAATAATAATGAACATTAAAAGCACTTATTAAAAAGCCAAAATGAATTACAAATACACTCTTTTGCAAAAGGTATATACTGTACTACAGCTGTGTCTTTATCACACTGAGGGTCAAAATGATCAAGAAGTTACCAGTATTAAAAATATGAAGATGTTTTTAGGAAAAATCTCAAATGCGATTAAAATGGGGACTGATCCAAGCGACTGATTTGGTCTGGCATCACTGGCTCAAATGTCAGTATGCTCATCAATCTTGTCACCTCCTTCTCTGAGGAGACAAATAGCTATATTAATCACAGGCTTCATATATTCCTCAATTGCATAACATATGATGTCTTTTTAATCACTAGATTGGGTCACTAGTTTTATGCTTTGATCTAAATGTTCTGTTATACTAAGATAATGGTTGTTTATTAGTTCTCGTTTGGTCTCAAGATTTTGAGATTACCACCTTGCAGAAGAGTAGCAGTCATGCTGGTGTTTGCAGCTTCATAAAGAACAATATGTTAGCTACATCACTCACACATGTGTTTATGCCAGTTCTGAGATCATTCTCAGTGATCTGTTGGCATTATTAAAGCAATAGACGTTCAAACTGAAGTAAATAAAAGAAAGCTTGCTTGTCCAATTTAAGCGATTAAGTTTTAAAACTCTGTTATAGGCAAGTTAAATTCACAAGGTGATTTGAAATCATTAGCTCAAAATTGGCTCAATCAAGTGCTCAAAATAGATTGAAATAACAATTTTTAAATAAGTTAAATAAAAATATATATATACAATAAGAAGTCACTAACTTTAATCTTTTTTTTATTACCTTTTTACTGAATTGGACCATAAATTTTCTCAGGATGTGATATACTGTAGCAATAATTTGGAAAAATGTAACAAATTAGTAAATACAATTAGCGTAAGATTGGAAAAAGTTACTTTTGCTGCTTGTTCAAACTACTAAGTTGAATCAACACAATTCTTTAGTTTTTTTTTCAGACAACTTAATTATTTATGTTCACTCCACTTAAATAAAAATAAACAATTAAGTTAACTTAATTGATTTGTATTGGCATAACATGAAGGAATTGTGTGGAACCTTGCATTTTTACAGTGTTGGACACTTATCTTCATACAGTTGAAGTCAGAATTATTAGCCCCCCTTTGATTTATTTATTTTTATTTTTATTTTTATTTATTTTTTTTCCCAAAATGATGTTTAACCGAGCAAGGAAATATGTATGTCTGATAATATTTTTTTCTTTTGGAGAAGGTCTTTGTTTTATTTCAGCTAGAATAAAAGCAGTTTTAAATTTTTTAAAAAACATTTCAAGGTCAAAATTATTAGCCCCTTTAAGCTATATTTTATTCAATAGTCTACAGAACAAACCATCATGATACAATAACTTGCCTAATTACCATAACCTGCCTAGTTAACCTAATTAACCTAGTTAAGCCTTTAAATGTCACTTTAAGCTGTATAGAAGTGTCTTGAAAAATATCTAGTAAAATATTATTTACTGTCATCATGACAAAGATAAAATAAATCAGTTATTAGAAATGAGTCATTAAAACTATTATGTTTAGAAATGTGTTGAAAAAATCTTCTCTCCGTTAAACAGAGATTGGGGAAAAAATATACAGGGGGCTAATAATTCAGGAGGGATAATAATTCTGACTTCAACTGTATAGTGCTTTTTCTTATATGAAATTATGAATAATGTTTTTGTTCTCCATGACTTGTTGGAAATGTTCAATAATCAAAATGTAGCAATTTTAAAGTGGTTTCATAAAGTTAAATATGTGACAAATATTATATTATTTATTACATTTTTTATGTATTTATAAGAGCTGTAATTTACTGAACTATACTTGAGACTGTCACAAAAGAGGTTTTAGATTTAACTCAAAAATTTTAAAAATAATAATAACAACAACACAACAAACAGTTTTTATAACAAGAGGTCAATGGAAAACAAAGGACTGTTTAACAATTCACTGCATTTAAAATGATGGCAATACAAATTATATTCATTTTTGTCATGTGTGACAAAGAAAATGCAACGTCACGTCAACAACCCATATTTTCCATTGTATGCGTTTCTATACATCTTTTCACAAGTGCACTCTAAATGCTAAAAATAAAAGAAAATGTAATTTTCTTCAAAGCATACATTCTTTAAGGTTGTAAATAGCCAAGCATTTCTTTTTACAGAGTGTGTTTACAGCCTTTTATAATAATTAACAAACACATCTGAGCTATGCCTTCAGATGTTCTTCTGTCATCAGAAATTAGGGCTATTATGTTTTCTAGCTTTGCGAACTCTTTTGTTCTGTAATTTCCCTCCATTTCCATTGCCTTTTTTTGCATGAATCAACAGCACTTTTTTTATCAAAACAATAAATGTCTACACATATCCTTAAATGGACAAAAAAAACCTCCATTAAGCACTTTAAAAACTTTAATAACACATTAAAGGAAAAAAGAGGTGCAGAGTTTAAAAATAGTGCTATTATAGTAGGTTAAGTTTATACCTTGGTAAGTGTGTTCGAGTTTGTTGTCATAAAGGAGACTGGGTTTCAGTAATTTATTTTTCTTCGGGTCAGTTCCTTATTTATCAGGGGTCACCACAGTGGAATGAACCGATAACTATTCTGGCATATGTTTTACGCAGCCGATGCCCTTCCAGCCACAACTCATTACTGGGAAACACCCATACACTCTCCCATTCACACAGACTCATACACTACAGCCAATTTAGTTTACTCAATTCACCTATAGTGCATGTTTTTGGACTGTGGGAAAAAGCAGAGCACCAGAGGTAACCCACACAAACACAGCGAGAACATGCAAACTCCACACAGATATGACAACTGGCCCTGCCAGGACTCGAATCAGCGACCTTTTTGCTGTGAGGCGACAGTGCTAACCACTGAGCCACCGTGCAACCCATGATTATGTTTGTAGTAATAAAATAATATATATATATTTTTAAGGGGCATTTATGGTGTTTTAGAATTGCCTAAGCCTAAACTGGTTAGCTGGATTAAGCTGGTCAACCAGCCTGGTTTTAGAGGGGTTTTGGCCATTTCCAGCTCAAACCAGGTATGTCCGGCTTAAACCAGCCTGTTTTAAGCTGGATCCCTGCCTGGGGTGCGTTTCAGAAAACAATCGTTAGCCAACTAAGGTCACAAGTTGCGTTGTGACAAACACAGTTCGTTGATTTGGCATTTTCCAAATCCATCGTTCCAACAAACATTCGCAAACTGCATTGCAAACTTGTACGATTGCAACTACACCTCTAGAGCTGTAGTTAGAAGCATAGTTCCTGTATTCTATTCCCAGTTATCCCACCTATGACCTATTCCTTTTGAACCTTCCAACAATTAAATCTGGAATGATTTAAAAAATAAAACATGAAAGTCATCACTCTTAAGTGTAATTTGCTTTCCAAGTATTTTTACAGTTCAGTTTTAGCGATCTTCATATTGACAATGAGTGCATGTTTTAAAATGCATGTGCATGTAAACAATATAATTTGCACAAAAAATTAAGACGTTTTTATTTTAAGAAGTAGTTACTCCACCCTGTCTACGGTTTTGGGAAACACTCATCACTGCATCATTCTTTCCCAAACATTGCACTGTACTATGATAGTTCAGCCGCAATTCTTTCACATTTTTATTTTTTAAATTGTACATTAAATATGTCTTATGGTGTGACATGGCAAAAATGAAAAAAAAAACATCTTTTAATAATACACAAAACAGAGTCAGAGTTGTTTTATATTCCTTTTTGTCGTGTGTGACAGTTAAAATGCAACGCCACGTCAACAAAAAGTCTAGTTTTAGTATGAAACAAACATGAATGAACATCTTGCTTCCTTCCTTCAACAATCAGTTTCAACAATGGAAAGATACCATTAAAACAGCTTGTAAACAATACGTCTGCAGCATTTCATTTACCTCAGGCAAGTCATTCAGTGCCTCATTAGTTTGAGAGCACATCTAAAAATAAAAAAGCTATTATATTGAATAGTTTGGGCTACAGTATGTTTTTATTATAGTAGTAATGTGAAAATTACTAGTGCTCCCTATATAATTTACAGCATTGGCTAAGGTGTGTAAAATGTCTGCTAATTAACAGTTGTGTGAATGTTAACAGAAAAACATTTGTATGTTATTATGTCTTTATTTAAGCTTTTAAGTTGCATTATGGGTTCTTAATCACCTCTCCAACATCTCTTGATTATCAAGCTTTAACTATAGCTTTTAAAAAGTGACCCTTCATGATATTTGTCATAGTTTGAAATTAAATGTTGTTTGTGTGTTTGGACAGAAATAGAAATGAGCTGCCAGAACATATTATTTTATAGATTTAAATAAACTGCATTTAAACACAGACCAACAGTTTGTTCAGTAAACCACTGGCTATCAAAAAAAAAAATTCTACATGTTAGTATCTTTATAATTGACCTCTTGAACACTACAAATGAATGACATGGCCAGTTGTTTATTTATCATGAATAATTACAATTTAGACATTGTATTTTGAGCTACAGCTGATTAGAATGTCTACATTTCACCTTCTTGTACACTGTAAAAATATCTGTAAATTAGCAGTTTTTTGTGATTGCTTTTGTCCCCCTCCCCCCCATATTTTATTTATGCTTTTGAATTGCAATTTGGGACATTGATCTTTCTTCCAACAACTTTTAACCTTGAAAAGTTAGAAAAAGTTATTTTTATTAACTTTTTAATAGTTTAAAGTGATATATGGGTTGGTATTGTATATTACGGTCACAATCACCAGCAATCTAATCCTTGCAGATCGCTGGAGAACTACACATCTGTCACTGAAGTGAACTACTGAAGTGTCTGTCACTGAAGTGAACATCATGTACCTCACACACACCAGTTCCTGATTCCCTCTGATTACACACACACACAGCTGGTAACTCATCATGGACTGATTACCTAGGCTTTATATTCACCTCTCACACACACACGTTGCTGAGTTTTGTTTTACCATGTCGCATTACAAAGTGGTTTTCCTTGTCTTGCCGTGTTTTTACCCTTTGTTTAGTTTATTGTTTCTGTTTAAACGGATTAAATTCATTTATTTCCTCAAAATTCTACACACAATACCCCATAATGACAACGTGAAAATATGATTTTTTGAAATTGTTGCAAATGTATTACAAATAAAAAACCCTTAAAAATCAAATGCACTTAAGTATTCACAGCCTTTGCTAAATACTTTGCTGATAAACCTTTGGCAGCAATTACAGCCTTGTCTTTTTGAATATTATGCCACAAGTTTGGCACACCTGTCTTTGAAAATTTTTGCCCATTACTCTTTGCAGTACCTCTCAAGCTCTGTCAGGTTGGATGGGAAGCAACAGTGTACAGCCATTCTCAGATCTCTACACAGATGTTCAATAGGATTTGGGCTCTGGCTGGGCCACTCAAGGACATTTACCGAGTTTGTTGTGAAGCCACTCCATTGATTTTTTTCTGGTGTGCTTTGGGTCATTGTCCAGCTGGAAGATAAACCGTCGCCCCAGTCTGAGGTCAAAAGCACTCTGAAGCAGGTTTTCATTCAGGATTTCTCTGTTACATTGCTGCATTCATATTTCCCTCTATCCTGACTAGTCTTCCAGTTGCTGCTGCTGAAAACATCCCCACAGCATGATGCTGCCAGTCACCATTGTAGGGATGGTATCTGCCTGGTGATGAGCGGTGCCTGGTTTTCGCCAAACATAACGCCTGGCATTCACTCCAAAACATTAAATTTTAGTCTAATCAGACCAGACAATTTTGTTTCTTATGGTCCGACAGTCCTTCAAATGCCTTTTGGCAATTCCAGGCAGGGAGTGGCTTCCGTCTGGTCACTCTACCATCCAGGCCTGATTGGTGGATTGCTGCACAGATGGTTGTCCTTCTGCAAGGTTCTCCTCTCTCCACAGAAGAACACCGGAGCTATGACAGTGTGACCATCGGGTTATTGATCACCTCCCTGACTAAGGCCCTTCTCAGCTTAGATGGCCGGCCAGCTCTAGGAAGAGTCCTGGTGGTTTCGAACATCTTCCACTTTTGGAGGATGGAGGCCACTGTACTCATTGGAACTTTCAGAGCAGTAGACATTTTTCTGTAACCTTCCCCAGCCTTGTGCCTCGAGACAATCCTGTCTCTGAGGTCTACAGACAGTTCCTTTGTCTTCATGCTTGGTTTGTGCTTTGTCATGCACCTGTCAATCATGGGACCTTATATACAGGTGTATGCCTTTTCAAATCCTGTCCAATCAACTGAATTTACCACAGGTGAACTCAAATTAAGCTGCTGAAACATCTCAAGAATGATCAGTGGAAAGAGAATGTACAAAGGCAAAGGTTGTGAATACTTATGTACATGTGATTTTTTCAGCTTTTTATTTGTAATAAATTTGCAACAATGTAAAAAAATTTTTTTTTTAACTTTTTAATCTATAAATACTTTCTGGATGAACTATACATGCTCCTGTTTGTCCCTGTTCTTAACCATTGCCTGCACGAATACTATTTAAAAAACTGCATATATAACGTATATCGCCAACTCCGTTGCCAGCGTTCTTCAGTTACAATTACGGTACAAAAACCCTGAAATAAACTGACTGTACATTTTCTGTTATTTTATTTGACTTATTTGTCTATATATGATTTCTAATACATTATATTATTTCAAACTAAATGTCAATAAAAGTCACTTTGTTAAACTCTAGTTGAATTTTCAATATCAAAAGTTGACAGAGCAGAGATCAACATACCATAATGCAATTCACAACCGTAAATAAACAGAAAACACTTGTGAATCACAAAATACGGAAACTGCACTGTTAAGAGTTCCTGTAGAATCTACAATAACTTAATAGCAGAAGTTTGCCAGTAATTTACTGTAAATCAATTACAGCTAAATACTATATTTACATTTATCTTGTTGTATTTACAATACTGTATATGTTTACAGTAAGTTTCACAACGCAACTTTAAAATACAGTAACATACTGCATAACTGCTACAGTAAAATACAGTTCATATTACGAAATGTGTCATTTACAAAAATTGTTAACAGTGTGTTAATTATTGCCGGCAGCTAGCTCACTGCAACTCTCACATGGTTGCCCTCTGAAGCTAAGCAGGGCTGTGCATGGTCAGTACCTGGATGAGAGACAACATGAGAAAGCTAGATTGCTGTTGGAAGTGGTGTTACTGAGACCATTAGGGGGCACCCAACCAGCGGTCTGTGTGGGTCCTAACACCCCTGTATATTGCTGGGGACTCTATACTGTCTTTCGGATGAGACTTTAAAAAAAAAGAGTATTTGCCCACTGGCCATTATGAACTCCTAACCATTACCATCAATCATAATTGGCTTCATCACTCAGTCTCCTCTCCATCAATCAGCTAGTGTGTGGTGTGCAGTCTGGTGCAATATGGCTGCCGTCGCGTCATCCTGGTGGATGTTGCACGCTGGTGGTGGATGAGAAGATTCCCCCCAATGTGTAAAGCACTTTAAGTGACCAGAAAAGTGCTATGAAAATCCAAGGAAATATTATTATTTATTAACAGATATTTTTTACAGTGTATGTAATATGTCAAACGGGGAAAAAAATTTTTTTAGACACTATTTATGTTGAAACTTTGCAGAGCACTAAAGCGAATAGAACTCTGTGAAAGAACCTCTGAAGTAAATCTAAAGCAGACCCTGGGGCCACTCCAAAGTTATGTTTGAAAAATTGCATTAATGTTAAAGAGTTACACTTAGACTTTTTATTCTAATTGAAAAACTAAACTTTACCCAGTTACATAGCAGGTGAATCATTATTAGGAGGACTAAAAAATCATAATGATATATATACAGGCGCCCAGAACTAAAACAAGACCATTACTCTGCAGAGTTTGCTTTTAATTTTTCATTTTAATTCATCTCTTCAATAAAAGCTTTCAATTAGGATGCATTCCAAATGAATGTCTCTCCGCACTCCATCAAATGCTGGCAAGACTGTGATGTGCGATAACTCCCAACCTTTTAATTATGAGTGGCTTCAAGCGGTGACATTCCTGACAACTCCCAGCTGATGAAATATCTAGAAACATTGCACGGTTATATTACAGGCTATACTTCACCAGCTGATGCCTGTTCCCATAGTACACATACCTTGGGAGTGATATGCTTCACGTTTTCCTGCTTAATAATATCAATCTTCAGTTACAGTCGCCTTTGTGCCACTGTTTAATAATTGAAGGCATTGGCTTTGTTTTTTTACTGTTGCTACCAATTAGACTGATGTGCTGAAGAAAGTTATTTTTCACTTGATGAAGATTTACCGATTTGTCCCATGGCGTTATAGGTTTGCAGCGTGATTTAGAGCTTTTGACAGACGCTATGTGGCAGCCTCCCAGAGAAACAGAGCAATGTAAGAAGGTATGAGTGATTATTTATCTGCCACATAGGGAGTTTACAATCTCTGAGATACCCACATACTGAGGTCAGAATATTAATTAATATGTTGACACAGCATTATGTTGCATGTTTAAAATGTTGCTAGTATGAATTTGTATTTTACTGTTATGCTTCTATCCTGTTTTAGCACATGGCTAACAATGCTATCATTTATATCACATTGCTACAAGCATGGATAACACATTGTCAACCTAAATCAACAAGTTATTAAGATGTTTTCTGGATATTTGTTGCTAGCATAAATTTGTGTTCTGTTATGGTTCTGTCCGGTTTTAGCGCATGGCTAACATTAATTAGCATGTTGAAAGCATGTTTTTAGTGTTTTGTTGTTTTGTATTATGTTATTTGCTATCATGAATTCACCTGTTTTTAGTATTTACTGTATTGCTAGCATTGGCTAACATTATTTAGCATGTTAGTTAGCATGTTGAAAGCATGTTTATTGCATATATTAAGTGTTTTGTTGTTTTGTATTATGTTATTTGCTATCTTCAATTAGCCTGTTTTTAGTATTTACTGTATTGCTAGCATTGTCAGCATTTTTAAACCTGTTTTTAAGAGGGTTAGGACATTTAATATGTTCCTTGCATTAATAAGCCATGCTTCTATCCTGTTTGAGCATATGGCTATCATTATTTTGAAAGCAGTTAGCATGTTTCGTGCATTGTGGCATTTTTAACCCTATGCTAGCATGAATTAGCCTGTTTTTAACATTTCTTTAACACCTTGATATAACATAGCCTGCTTAACACATTGTTAACCTGGTTAATAACTTATTTAACATGTTGCTAGCATGAATTTGTATGTTACTGTTGTGGTTGTATCCTGTTTTAACGCATGGCTAACATTAGTTAGCATGATGAATGCATGTTTAGTGTTTTGATGTTTTGTATTATGCTATTTGCTATCATGGATTAGCCTGTTTTTAGTATTTACTGTATTGCCAGCATTGTCAGCAAATTTTTTGAACCCATTGTTGAGAAGTTTAGGACATTTAACATGTTGTTTGTATGACCTAGCCATCCTTTTATCCAGTGGACACATTTATCCATATGGGACACATTTATTAGCTTGTTGATAACATGTTTCTTGTACTGTATAACACTGTGCTGGCGTGGATACAGTAGCTTGTTTGTAGCATTTAAGACATTGCTAGCATGGTTAGTACATTGTAAACATGTCATTAAGATGCTTAAAGGAAATGTAACATACTGCTAGCATGAATAAGCATGTTTCTACCATGCTTCTATCCTGTTTTAGCACATGGCTATCAATAATTTACAAGCCGATAGCATGTTTCTTAAATGTAGCATAAAACTATGGTGGCAGGTGACATGAATTAGCCTGTTTATAGCATATGTATAATATATGGGTTAGCACATTGTTAACTTGAACATGTTGTTAAGATGGTTTCAGGATATTTAATGTCGCTAACATAAATTAGCATGTTTTGTTATGCTTCTACTCAGTTTTAACTCATGGCGAATGTTTATTTTATGTTGCTACATGTCTGCAACACTATTCAGGCATGAATTAGCCTGTTAACATTTATAAAACATTGATAGCATGGCTAGTACATTGTAAACCTGAATAAACATGTCATTAATATGTTTTAATGAAATTGAACATGCTGCTAACATAAATTAGAATGGTACTACCTTGTTCCCATACTGTTTTAGCACGGTTTTAGCATGGCTATCAATAGTTTGCAAGCTGATAACATGTTTCTTGAATATAGCATAAAACTATGCTAGCAGGTGGCATGAATTAGCCTGTTTATAGCCCATGTATAATAGATTGGTTAGCACATTGCTAACCTAAATAAACATGTTGTTAAGATGATTTCAGCATATTCAACATGTTGCTAACATAACTTATCATGTTTTGTTATGCTTACACATGGCAAAGGTTTCTTGTATGTTAAGTTTGTTGCTACATTTCTGCAACACTACGATGGCATGAATTAGCCTGTTTCTAGCATTCAGAAAATATTGATAGCATTGTTAGCACATTATTAACCTGAATAAACATGTTATTCAGGACATTTAAGATGCTGATAACACAAATAAGCATGTTACTTTCATGCTTCTATCCTGTTATTCATGTTATTTAGCATGAATGTACTGACAGTATAATACTAATACTATATTTTCCCTCTCCTTTTTCACTGTGCAATGGGGGCATGAAGTGATGTGACACTAAGAAATAGAAGAGGTGCAAGTGCACTTTTTTATGTATGTATGCCAACAGAAACTATACTTCAGTACTTTTGCATTTCATCCCAATACAACAAAACCTGTAAGTGAGGAAGTTTTAGCGTCAATGTTGAAAACCCACATTATTTCCCATGGGAGGTCTAAGCACAGAGTGTACATCCTCGAAGGCAGTCACAGATGCAATGAAGGGGGCTGTTATTCTCATTTTACCTACTACTAACCTCTAGAGTGGTTTTGTGTTAGTCTGGCATTGCAAAAGCAATGATGGAAGTAAAAGCAATTATATAAAGCAATGAATCCTAAGCACCAGCTATTCTAAAGCACCTGACTGTGTATAATACGTCATAAACATACCATGAAACCCTGTTAGAAAAAAATATGTTGATTAAATTCTTGCATTAGATTATGGTTTGTGAAGTTTTTCTCCCAGGTGTTGAAGTCAGAAGTGGTTAAAATGCTAAATGTGCTACTTGAGTGAACCAAAGATGTACTTTAAAGTAGTATTTTAAAACATGATTTTTTTTTTAAATAATGTGTTGCCTATTTTATTTTGACTGACATGATATTGCACTATACAATATTGTATACATGCATTATTTAAATGGGGCAAAAGAACTGATATAACTTTATTTTTTTAACTATTTAAAATTTAGATTGGACAAAAAGTTTACATATTACCATGGTAAAGCCCTGAATGTTAAAATAATTCTAGCAAGACAATTTTAAACTTGTGTAAAGTAAATAGAAAAAAATCAAGCCAATATTTGTATATTTATCATTTAACACCCACTAACTTGCTTTCCTTTCGCTTAGTCTCTGATTTAATACAATGCTAATATAAATATAAAACTCATAAATATAAAAATCATTTTAAACATATTATTAATAAAGCCTGTTTAAATGTTGCTTGCACTTTTTAAAGTTTCCATCAAGTTCTGACATTACGCTTCAATTAAATAGCATATTTATAACATCTTTAGACTAATGGCAAACTTTCTAGCATTTTGCTAGAACATTTTCAGCATGTTTTAGCACATTGATGAATAGTTTTATCAACTTATTTCATTTTTATTATGTTTCTAGCTTGTTTTTCTGCAGCATGTTCCTAAAAAATAAGCATGTTACTGGCATGCCTCTGTCCTGTTTTAGCACATGGCTAATATGAATTAGCATGCAAGTTTTAACATGTTTAGTGTACTGGTAGCATTCATTAATTCATTTTCTTTTCAGCTTGGTCTCTTTTTTACTATGAACTGCCAACTTATGCAGCACATGGATGCGCTTTCAGTCACAACTCAACACAGGGAAACACCCATACACTCTTGTATTCACACACATACACTACAGCCAATTTAGCTTATTTAATTCACCTATAGCGCATGTCTTTGGACTGTGGGGGAAACCGAAGCACCCAGAGGAAACACACACCAACACACGGAGAACATAAAAATGCCAACTGGCCCAGCCGGGGCTTGAACCAGCGACCTTCTTGCTGTGAAGCGATTGTGCTAACCACTGCACCACCGAGACACCCTACTGGTTTCATGTCTAACTCTATGTTAGCATGAATTAATGTAACATCTTTTTAGCATGATTTGTTAACATGAATTAACATGTGATCATGTATTTAACATGTTCACATATTGACACTAACAGCATGCTTAGAACATGTTGCTAACAATATTTAAAACTAAACTAGTATAAATTAGCATGTTGCTAGTGCATTTTACTACATTGCTAACATGTATTTACTGTAATTAATATTCTTTAATGCATTACTAACATTTCGTTACAGAAAAAAACAGTTTAAACCAGCCTAGGCTGGTTGGCTGGTTTTAGCTGGTCGACCAGCCTGGTTTTAGAGGGGTTTTGGCCATTTCCAGGATGGTTTCCAGCCATTTCCAGTCTTAGCAGGACAGGCTGGAAAATGACCAGCTAAAACCAGCTTGACCAGCCTAGACAGGCTGGGAGCCCAGCCAAAACCAGCTATGTCCAGCTTAAACCAAGGCTGGTCAAGCTGGTTTTAGCTGGATTTAGCTGGTCAGACCAGGCTGGAAATGGCTGGAAATCAGCCTGGAAATGGCCAAAACCCTTCTAAACCAGGCTGGTCAACCAGCTATAACCAGCCAACTAGCCTAGGCTGGTTTAAGATGGATTTTTCAGCAGGGTTAACATTGCTAACATGGCGGTTCATTCCACTGTGGCGACCCCTGATAAATAAGGGACTAAACCAAAGGAAAAGTAATAAATGATTGAACATTGTTAACATTTAAGATTGTAAACATGGTTTACACATTACTAACATGAGCATGTTACTGACATTTAACATGAGCATGTTTTTTTTTTTTTAATTGTTGATTAACACATTAAAATCATGTTCCCAGCATTGATAGCAATTATGTTTTACCTTGCTGCTAGCATGGTTTAGCATGTTGTTAACAGGCTACTTCCTAGGCTTTTCTAGATTTTCAAGTATTCTACTTCTTGAACTTTCCCTCTGCATAGTTTTTTTTTAATACACTCTTAAACACTAAAGTACACAACAAGCACACACTCAGCACAGTTAAGCACACTTTTTTTCACAATAAATGGTAAACATTATATTTATGTTCTTATTTTAAACAGTCCATCTGTGAGCCTTCTTAAAACATGCCTTAATTTCCGAATTAATACTGGAAAACTTGGGACCTTCTACCCTCCATTTCTTTTAAATGTTGAACGCCTCTCCCTCAGTCATCTTTCCATCAAGCAAGTTTCTCATGTCAGCCCTAATGATTAATTTGCGATGTCACCGACCAGAGCGAGAGGTGGCAGTAACGCACCAAAAAGTTTGTAGTCAACCATCGTAAAACAGGAAGAAGAAGATTTACCTTCATCGGGTAGACTTCATCGGACCCTCACAGCTCCGTGAATGTTGGTGCTGTCACTTATGTAAATGTAGCTTGTGTGGACGCTACTGCGCTACTTGACTAAAAAAATAGCTCCGCTACTGAAAAGCTATTCGATTTATAAACGCTACCACCATGCTACTGAGGAACGACGCTACTGCCCAACATTGCAATACTCCATATATATAAAATTACTGCTTACTACACAGTATAGACCACTGCTGTATTGTTTGGATAGCACAATGAGATACTGAGTACATTGTCAAGTAAAAGACACGACGCCAAACTTTATGCATTGTATTTTCTTTAGTACTTACATATAAGGAGGGAAATACAACAGCTGTTTTTAGGGAGGATACAGGATGTTGTAACAGTGCTCTGTACATTAAGGGTGTGGCAGCACATGGCTGTCAGTACCGTGCTTCAGCAGGTCATATAGTACAGCTCAAATCTATACCACAACACAGCATGTGGTCAAGGCAAAGGCCTAGTAGCAGCTCCTCTGGAAAAAAAGAAAAATGAAAGCACAGATATTGCAACTGCTGTTTCATTTACAGTACATACATACATCAGTAGAAAGAAGATGAAAACAAAAAAGTCCTGATGGAGATGTTACACTAAGGAAAATTACTTTAGAAAGCAAACAAACAAACTAATAAAATGTATGAGCTGCTACCAGAAACTTGCAAGTATTCATATCAAGCCTGTACCCCATCAAAAGACCTTAATAATACATTGGAAATTCAGTTTATTTTGATCATCAAGGTACAGTTGAAAAAGTTACATTCAGTTCTGAGCCTCCGTATCTGTAAAGTGTGGGTCAAACTTAACCTTTGACCAACACTCCGAATGTCAGTCACATCCTAATACCTTGACATATTACATGATCAATTAACATTTCATCACACATCATGATTGAGGGTTTACATATCCTTTGACAAAGGGGTGAAAGGGGCTACCAAATCATAGGAGAAAGGTGGAGAGGTGTCAGCCTTACGTTCTCTGTGACTCTTACCTTATCTGGAGTGCAAAGGGCCCCCTTAATAAATTAAGGGGTGATTTAAAAAAAAAAGGAAATAATAAAAATTAAATCTATAAAACAAAGAAACAAAATACAGGCATTCCCTCCTACTTACAGGAAATGACTATTATAAGACTATTAAAACAAAGCAAACAAAGTTAAGGGGAAAATCCTGCATGTTACAAATCCGCACAGTGGGAAAAAAAAGCATTCAATACAGTGTGTGAATTTAGTCATCCTGAAGAAACCGGGGGGACCGTAACCCTGAAACCAACCTGTGACAGGTCAGCCGCAATGCAGATATAAATTCTTTGTGCCCCACCACTAAAAGCTTCCAGACCCGTTACCAGTGTAACCCTATCTAAACTACCTAATTGTTAACAGTTTTGGGCTCCACCTACTGTGCTACCACATTTTGTGGCGTTTTATTTAACAAATCTAGAGTTTCAAAAGGTAATACAAATTGTAACTAACCTTAAAACCTGCAATTTACATTGTTACAACTAGATTTGAGATATTCCTTGGTATATTAATGAAAATAACCATGGTGCTATAGCAATATCTGGGGCGGATTTACTTAAGCGCAATAATCAGCCCCTCCAGTGTGTTTGCATAGCATTTTATCCTTACCAGAGAACTCTGTTACCACCTGGATGGGAATTCACGGTGAGATCAGTAAAGAGTGAGAAAAAGAGAAAGAGAAAAGAGAGCCTCACTGAGATTCAAGTATCCAGCTGCCGAGTCCCTATATGGCATCTGCCTCCCCTACTCCTCAGGCGAACTGAGCAATGGAGTTAAGCTTCAGCAATTGTTTTTGTACGGAATATGGTATGTACACAGGAGGGAGGGTCTGGCACATGCATGTAATGCATGGTAGCATGATATGCACTCTATTTATGAATGATTAGATAATTCTCACAATACAAACATATACAAAGTAAAAAAGAAACAAAATTGCGTTTATTGTGCCTCCAAGTCTCCATTCATGCAGAGGAATGTTGGAGAAGATATCTAAATAAACAATGTATAAGCTCCCACCTTCCCTGTGCTGACACGCATTTAATTGGGGATACAGACATCTGAAGAGTCGCCCCTGCTTTGGCCCTTACCAATGTGAACAAATGTGGTGTCAACACAGAGATAGGTTGTGACTATTCAGATCCATTGTATAAGGCATTTGATTGAACCAAGACAGTGAAAGAAGCTGAGGTGGCATCCAGACTGAGAATGAAATACCAAAGACATACGAAGAACTAATTCAACAACCAAGGCATGTGCTGAACTGAGATAATGCTGAATAGAGGGGGTGGTGGGGTGGGGGTAAAACCATTCAACTTTTCCAATACTGACATAAAGAATCCATGGCACGTTCTCACGAATGCCCCTGCCAGTTTCTGTGGCTAAGTGTCAGGTTTATCAACAATGGCATGAAAATGATCCATCTCGAACACAAATCTGGGACAAAAGTAGAATCTGCACTTCAAAGGCCTCTTTGTTAGAGAAGAATCTGTTGAATTAAAAAAAAAAGTAGAAGAAAAGAATGGACACAGTGCCAAGACTCCAGGCATTCCTCTGAGAAATATCCTATCCACAACCGGGTGACCCACACATGATGAGTACTCAGGAATCCATTTTGATATCAGTGTTTACAACCGAAACTTTGTTTCCCTAAAAAGATTGTACACTCTCTCTTCTACTGAGCAGCAATCATACACACCGCTAAAGCCATTTTTACTTGAATCCCTTAGACTCGTCTTTGGCTTCCCTGGCAGCGTCATGAATAGTTTTTAGTTGTACAAGTGTCAATGTGTAAGGGAAACGGCACTGTGCAGAAAACCCCAATAAAACTGGACACTACGCCTTGGTTGTTTTTCTTGTGAAGGGTACCTCCTATAGAGTGAAAATTAGAAAGCTTACAGCCCAATCAGGCTATTTCCTTTATCCTGCGCATGTAGTCATGCAGTTCCTCTTGGTCCTGAAAACCCCATGTCTTGGCATACCCACTGAATGTCCTCTTCGTTGGCAATGGGGATGGAGTTATAGGGTAAATCCTCCGTTGGAAGGGTAAAGGTGGTGAACTTGACACGTTTGCGTTTAGAAGTTGGTGAGCTGGCGTCCTCTCCGTGGTCTTTGGTGGAACCCCCAGAGCTGCCGTCTCCTCGACCGTGGACCTGGCTTTGTACGCTGGTCTGAGAGCTGCCACTGCTGTGGTGGTCCCCGTGACAGCAAGTCTGCACCCCCTCTAAGGTGTTGCTAGGGCTCTCCACTGTCTGGGGCGAGAGGTCACTCTGGGTGCGCAGGGGTTCCCCATTACCCAAGAACACCCAAGTGGTGGGGAATGGTCCATGTTGGCTTGGCCTTCAGGAGGGATGCGATTATGGCGATATTTTTTATACAACACAATGCAGTTGATTAGAAAGACCAGTATAGCTAGACAAACACCCCAAGAAGAGCATACATGCCAATCTCTAGGTCAGTCATGCTACGGGGACTGTGCACAAACTCGTCATCCTCTTCATCTTCTTCAGTTGGTTCTTCCGGATTGCTTTATTGTAGGGAAGTTTGTGTAATCAATGGGTACGCTTGCGGGTTTGCTCATTAGATGGTTCATACCCTGCACCACCTACGTTTGGAATCAATAGCAGGCCTTCTTGTGTTGCAGGCATTCTAGTGTCTATTTCAGTCTCCATGTCCATATCCTCCTCAGAGTCTTCATCTGTTCCAAATCGGACTTTGACAAACACAGAAGATGATGAAGCAATTACGCTCTTACGTTTGGTCTTCTGGCAGGTTTCAGAGATGGTCATCTCCACATGGACTATGTCTCCTGTGCCCTCACCCTCAGCGATGACAACTGGCCACCGCTGTTGGGGTTGTTGTGTCACCGTGACCACCTTATCATCCGCTGAAGTGCCATTGAGGTTGTAGTCTTTAGGATCATACATACTCAGTGGAGCTGCTGTATTGTCACTGTAATAACCCAGATGGAAAAACTGGCCTCCTATAAACACAAAACAAAAGACATTGTGAGTATCAACTCTTAGACACCATATAACAAAAGAAAATGTGTACTGAATTTTGTGAACTCCAGAAGTGATTAAAAGTACATTTGTGTGTTTGGAAGACAGTTTTTTCCTTAAAAACGAAACTAGATTTTGGTGGTCCTAACCTCCTCCTGGAAGTTGCAACATCTAACAGAATTTAGATTTAACAGAATATACATGTTTCAAGTGAATCTGAGGACCTAAGTTGCATCCCAAATGACACACTATGCACTTATATACTCAACCATGTAGTTTCCCAGTCAATGTTTAACAGTCACCAATTTAGTGAAATAAAGGCCCAAACTACCAAAACAATACCTGGAATGAGCACAAAAGTACTCACCACTGGGAGGTTGGATTACTTTTATTTATTTTGTGGAAGCAAAATTTTCATAATTATATAGGAGAATTTTGCTTCCATAAAATAAATAAAGTTATCCAACATTGGCCCTTCCCCTACATGAGAAAAGCTGTGACAATTCGAAGGGTTGAACTTTCCACACTTTTTGTTAGTTGCATAATCTATTCATTTTTGTGAATTATTCATTTTTTGAACAATTCAAAAAATGTGCTATTCATTTTTTAGGATTTTCAATGTCAATGCACAACTTTATACTACAAAATGTCATCAAATAATACATAAGCATGTTATTTTGGACACACCTCTTGTTAACTACTCCATCTGTGCTAAAATAAGAGTTACAGGAATACTCTGCAAGAATATGGCTCTCAAGAAACAGGTTTAGACACCTTTGCCTCAAAACAAGAACAGAGAGAGCAGCACTTTTAAAAGCAAAGGTTTTGTACAACATTCCTGGAAACAACATTCTAGTTGGAAAATGTAGTGAGCTAAGCTATTTGTTACTCTACTTAAAATGTAGCATAACTGCACTAAAAGCTACCCCCCGGGAAAAGTAGCAAATTAAGCTAAAAGCTAAATGACAAAAGCTACATCTAAGCAATTTTTTTCCCATTTTTTAAAACGAAGCAACTTCAATCCATATCAGTTTTGTCCTAGTGATCAATAAAACTGCCAATGAAACATAATTGTTAAGTTCAGTTATTTACTGCAATTAATATGCTGTTCTAAACAGAAGCAAATTTTACTAGACAGCAAAAACAAATAATGTAACATAGCAAATTAATTCAGTTGCTTTCTTATAGTATTGTTCAAAAACACTATAATATTTTTAAATATTTTTAAATACTGTAATTACATCAAACCACTCTAGTCAGAATTATTAGCCCCCTTTTTTATTTATTTTTTTTCTCTTTTTTAAATATTTCCCAATGATGTTTACCAGAGCAAGGACATTTTTACAGTATGTCTAATAATGTTTTTTTTTCTTCTGGAGAGTCTTATTTGTTTTATTGTGGCTAGAATAAAAACAGTTTTTGATTTTTTAAAAAAACATTTTAAGGACCAAAATTATTAGCCCCTTTAAGCTATATATTTTCCGATAGTCTACAGAATAAACCATCGTTATACAATAACTTGCCTAATCACCCTAACCTGCCTAGTTAACCTAATTAACCTAGTTAAGCCTTTAAATGTCACTTTAAGCTGTATAGAAGTGTCTTGAAAAATATAGTAAAATATTATGTATTGTCATCATTTCAAAGATAAAATAAATCAGTTATTAGAAATAAGTTATTTAAACTATTGTTTAGAAATGTGTTGAAAAAAATCTTCTGTCCGTTAAACAGAAATTGGGGAAAAATAAACTGGGGGGCTAATAATTCAGGGGGGCTAATAATTCTGACATCAACTGTATATTTTCTAATGTAAGTGCACTTGGGCGCATTTGCAGAACAAACAGTGAATACATTTAAAACCAATTCAACAAGATCAAAGCATCAGAATTAACTTTAAAACATGTACTTTAAGGTACGGTCATGCTTCAGGACCTCCACAGTCATCTTTCCATCAAGCAAATTTCTTGTTTGAGCCCAAGGATTGATTGGCAACGTCACCTCACTGGAGTGAGAGGTGGCAGTCACTCATCAATTATTATTTTTTGGTAAAGTCTAAGACGTTAATAAAATACAATTAATAGGAAATTGAATAAATAATATAAATAATTTTCGTTTACTTCCGGCCACAACAATATCTGATCTAGCAACAACCAGTTTGTTTTCGACCACCGCAAAACACGAAGAAGAAGAATTTACCATTAGATATCATATGAATTAACGCAACTTTCATCGACCAGACACCGACTTTACAGCTTCGTAAATGGCGGTGGTGTCACTTAATGACCCGTGGTTGTTAAATGTAGCTTTGTGTGGGCACTACTGCTTAAAATAATAGCTTCACTACTGAAAAGCTATTAGATTTAGAAATTAGTGACGCTACCGCCACGCTCCTGAGAAATGTAGTTAAGCTAGTAGCGTCACTGCTTGTAGCGACACTGATTATATTGCTATATTAAGCTCCTTCCCCCCCCCAATCCTTATTGGCATGGATTTACTGGTCAATACAGGACACCTGTCTTGAGCAGGCAACATCCACACAACATCAAAAAGGCTTGCATGCTTTGACCCGCTAGAAACACTTGGCTGAGGGGGAAGTGGCAATTGCGCGGTGCTTGTGTTCTTGTCACCTCAAAACAAGCCTGAGCTTGACAGGTTGCCTTCCTGTTCTTGCTCTCTGCTAAAGGAACAGCACACACCTTACACCTGTTGGCAGGCAGACAAAATGAAACCACTCTGCCAGAGTGCTTTTAGTCAGAAATGAAGTGTTGTTCTGCTTTTTATATTCAGGATGAGAAGTATTTATCTGCCTCCAGTCAGCAACGGCCTGTTGGAAGCTGTAAAAAACAAAACCTCTTGTGGTGTCACTAACTTCAAGGTTGTTCTGACATTCGGGCTCAAGCTCTGTCAACGCTGCTTGTCAAGATGAAAAGAGTCTTTGATATTGCATGATCTGAATAATACATTGAAGGCGACATGTTTGTCCTCGTGGACCTTTCGAGATCACTGTAGCCACTGAATAAATCGCATCAATCACAGATGGCCCTTGATTCTTCAATCATGACAATGACAATGCATCTTTTGGATGGATATATCATTAGGATCCTACCTCTAAGAAGTGTTTAAAATGTATCCTAAAGATAATATTAGATTCATTGTAAGTAGCCAACTACAGAAGTGAAGTGCTATTGCATCCAGGACACTTGGAACTTTGGAATAATAGCTTACTCCAGCGAACAGAAAAATCAATTATTTAAGGCTGCTGGTAAGACAAAGGAAAGGGGCATCTAAAGTATAAAAGACTGAGCAGGAAAATCAGTAACACTTTACACAACAAGCTTCAATTTGTTAACGTTACATAATGTAATCTGAACAACAACGATCAATAGTTTAACAGCATTTATTTATCTAGGCTTTAAGTTCAGATATACTGTTGAAGTCAGAATTATTAGCCCCCTTTGGATTTTTTTTTCTTTTTAAATATATCCCAAATGATGTTTAACAGAGCAAGGACAATTTCACAGTATGTCTGTTAATATTTTTTCTTCTAGAGAAAGTCTTAATTGTTTTATTTTGGCTAGAATAAAAGCAGTTTTTAATTTTTTAAAAACTATTTTAAGGTCAAAATTATAGCCCCTTTAAGCTATATATTTTTTCTATAGTCTACGCAACAAACCATCGTTATATAATAACTTGCCTAATTACCCTAACCTGCCCAGTTAACCTAATTAACCTAGTTAAGCCTTTTAAATATCACTTTAAGCTACAGTATATAGAAGTGTCTTGAAACATATCTAGTAAAATATAATTACTGTCATCATGGCAAAGATAAAATAAATCAGTTATTATAAATAAGTTAATATAAACTATTATGTTTAAAAAAAATAGTTGGAAAAATCTTCTCTCCGTTAAACAGAAATTGGGGGAAAAAAAAATAAATGGAAGCTAATAAATCAGGGGGCCTAATAAGTCTGATTTCAACTGACATTACTTTTCATATATTTTTTTAAAACAGTTTATCAACATGCATTTACTGTTATTAAACTAGCTCACATGAAAAAAATACCACAGTAATTCATAGTAAACACAACACTATACTGTAGCAAATACTTGAATTAATATGATGTGGTAATTCTATTGTTGCTATGGTAACAACAACTACAGTAATATAAACAAAATTATTCAATACTTTATTAAGTTTTCTACAACTACACATATTTTATTTTAAAACACCACAGATTACTGTGGTAAAAACTAAAGTATACTAAATTTTACATTACAGTTACTACAGCAATATGGACATATAATTAATAATGGAGTTGTAAAAACTATAATATATACAAAATAATACACTTAGCAAGATTCAAAATCACTATAATTTACTATAAATTACTATAGCATTTTTATAGTGCTGAGTTTTCAAGTCTAAATTAAATACAGACTGTAATTTTGTTAGGTTATTATGAAAACAAAAATCTTGTGGCACGGTGCTCAGTGGTCAGCCTCACAGCAAGAAGGTCACTTGGAGTTTGCCTGTTCTCCTGGTGTTGGTGTGGGTTTCCTCAGGGTGCTCTGGTTCCCCCACAGTCCAAAGACATGCATTCTAGGTTGAACTCAATAAACTAACTTGTCCGTAGTACGTAAAAATATGTTGGGAACATTTGCTGGTTCATTCGGCTGTGGGGACCTCTGAAATAGAGACTTAAGCCGAAAGAAAATAAATAATTGAATATACATATGCTATATATTGCTTGATATGATAATACATTGCCTACAAATAATACATAATACCATAATAACTATATTTTATTAATTACATTTTTTTTGTTAGTGTATTGCAACATTGCTGAATAACAGTGTCAAATACAACATAACATTGATTAAAACAACAAACAATATTATAATTTAGCAATATAGCAATATGATAAAACCTTTCAATGGCATTAATCAATGTTTAAACTGTACAGTATTTGGATTTTTAGATGATTTTGGAAATATTTATTTTTCATTTGATACAGTTTCATACAGTGTGGTTTCATTTTGTATCTTGAAATGAATACTTTTTTTCTGCCAATCATTTCCTTTTCCTGTTTAGAATATAAAATTTAATTGTCATTAATATGGGATTTACAGTTAGTAGCTTTGTGTTAAAAAAATATTTATTAAATGTTAATTTGAATTGTTTATTAATCATTTCTGAACGATCTAAAACCACCAACTATACTTAAATAAGTGGTTTGTAAATAGTGCAATGCTTAATTTAGTAATGAAGAATTAATCATTAACACACAATCATTAATTACATTATATATGTGCTTATAAGTCAAGAATACATAGCTGTATTAATAAAGTGCTTACTTTCAATCTTTCAATGACGAATGAAGTATTGGCTAATGTGCAGTTATTAAAGTGTTACCCATTATGCAAGCCAGACTCATTTTTTAATACACACCCCTGTATACATTTCTGCAGATCGCAGAATTTTTGCAGTTTTCACAAATCCACCAGAGGCCGCTGTGTACGTTTTTATCAGAACTCAAATTTCTTTTGTAAGTGCCATTCACTCATGCTGTTCTTGCATAAATCCACCAGAGGCCACTGCCGACTGACTGACTGACTGACCAACCGACCGAAATCCCCACTCACCTCCTTCCCTAAACTCAACTGAGAGTGTTTTCAAAAGCAATCCAGAAAAACAAAAGCCCTCTTACCATTCTTTGGTGGACTTTAACTCCATCATTACAGTCAACTCCTCTCAACGTCTCAAGTCCATTAGGGAAACTGCTGACAGCTGTAAGCTGGTCAGTGATCAGTTGGTAGCGGGAAAAGAAACAGAAGCGGTCTGCGGCGTCATACCACACCATAGCGTTCGTTTTAAAGATAAATGCAGCCATACGTAGCTCTGGCTACATAATTCATGCTCTCCAGAAATGTATAGGGGGTACGTTTTCACAATGAGCCTGTGTTACCAGTATTGTACATGGACACCTGATGCGTTAACTAAAAGAACAACCTATCAATTATTTTTACACTATACAAAAGGTACCAGAACAAAATATAATACAGATATGTCACAGCTTAAAAAGACAAAAGAAGAAAAGGCATGAATGGTCAGAAAAGGTGAAGTGGGTAAGAGCGCTGAAGAAATGAAATGATGGAGAGGCAGCAGTATAGGAGGAGGGTCATCAGTGATGTTTATAGCACAGTCTCCACAAGCACTCAAGCTGATACATTACGCTAATTAAAAGCAAAGGTGGCGAGGCAGAGAGCGGGGGAGAACCGCTGGATTTTAATGCATGAACTGAAAGCAGCCACCCTCGTCTGATGTTGAATGTTGGTCACAGGCTAAGTACAGAGCAGGAAAAAAAAAACAGCCCCGAGCTCTCACGGCAGGGCTCCGTGACCTGCCCAAGACATGGTATAAATTAGCACGGTAGCATAGGAAAATACGAGCGAATGTGCTCCAATTAATGCTTTGAAAAGATTACGCAGCAAATGCACGGAGCTCCCCTGATGGCACTCGAGAACAGAAGTGGCGGTGGCTTCTTATTAAGCGAGATGCCTGCTCATTTGGTGCACTGATATTAAAGGAGATCTGAATATGTCTGCATGCCAAACAAGCCTTTATTAAAGCAGTGAGGGCTGGCTGGGAGACTGCATCGAGGCTAATTTACCATGGTCTGTGTAACCTTCATGGAGACTCGAATCATCAATATCGGGCTAAGTTCGGTCTGTGTTAACTCTGAAGCTGAATCATCCTGAGCAACAAGGAGGAATTTTCATAAATGTCACTTGCATAATTTGTTGCAGGAGGGCAAAGGTTGGAGCTTTTGCTTGGAGAGCTGTATGATGAATGATATCGCCACATTCAGACAATTATGTGAAGATATATACCATTGTGGTCTGTGTATGCAATAAATGACCTGCTTCTTGCGAATTGCGAACACCCGAATTGAAAACTACCAGAAGTTGGGTTTGGAATAATACCGTGTTCTAACATGACATGATGCAATATAAAACCAGCAATGGTCAATTTGTCAGTCCAAATCAGATGTAGCAGACAAGACCTGACATATCAATAAAATATCACATCCAATCAGAAGAGTGTGTGGGGTGGAGCTCTCTCTGCAAGCACGCTGGACACACTGTGAACACTGGTAAAAATAATGTGTTGGATTTACTTATATTATGCAATATACTACCTGACAAAAGTCTTGTCGTCAATCCCAGTTGTAAGAGCAACAAATAAAAACTTGACTTCTAGTTGATCATTTGGAAAAGTGAGTGTTGAACTGCATCCCTATCATCACAAATACTGCAGAAGACCTATTGGAACCCGCATGGACCCAAGATTCTCATGGATATCTGTCAAGTTTGGTGAAGGAAAAATCATGGTTTGGGCTTACATTCAGTATGGGTGTGTGCGAGAGATCTGCAGAGTGGATGGCAACATCAACAGCCTGAGGTATCAAGATATTTGTGCTGCCCATTACATTACAAACCACAGGAGAGGGCAAATTCTTCAGCAGGATAGCGCTCTTGTTCCTGAAAGCAAAGAAGGTCAAGGTGCTCGAGGATTGGTCTGCCCAGTCACCAGAAATGAACATTATTGAGCGTGTCTGGGGTAAGATGATGGAGTAGGCATTGAAGATGAGCCACTTTTGATATCAAATGATCAACTAGAAGTCAACTTATTATTTGTTGTTCCTAAAACTTCGACAGGCGACAAGGCTTTTGTCAGGCAGTGTAATTTGGCATAACCATTTTAAAGTAAAATGGAACGCGAAGCTATTTTTAAGAAAACCTTAGTTATGTATGTTTAATTATAAAAGTTAGCTTAATGTTCTATACCTACAAATATCAGAACACCAATTAAATTTACTTAGTAAATCCAAGTTCTGTCAAGTAGTTAATCCTAGTCGAAGCACTGCTTATAAAGCTTTTTACAAACCCTTAACAAACCTTTTTATTATGTTTATTTTATTTATTATTCATATTTTATTAATCATGCAACATGATTTTTAATAAACAGAGCTTTGTTACTTCAAAACTATTTAAAAACTTTTCAAATTGTGTGTGGGCATCAAAATAAAATGCTTATGTCTATGTAGTATTTAATTAATTGTATTTATTCAGCCCAGGCTCATTGGAAATACGTCCCTCTGAAAACATTTTTGCAAAACATAATCTACATTGCTTTGGGTTTGTTTTGTTGCCCGTTTCAGATGACATATCCAATTGTGGTGCTGTTTACATTTTTTGTTAATCTTAAATACCTTACCTGGGGTAAGATTTGTTGTTTGTTTCAGATATATGACATTCTTTCATATATTAGGCCTACATGTCCATGAGAAGGCGGGGTTTGCCATACAGCTAGATCACTTAGCAAACCACTGACTTAAACCCTTCCCTAAACCCAACCAATAGTGTTTTCAAAAGCAAACAAAAGAGAAAAGTGCACTGTGTACACATTGTTTTACCTTTATTTTACATTGCTTCTATTTTGTGTAACCATGCTTCACCGAACTCAAACCCAAGTGCTCTGCATCTCAAAAAGTTATCCATATGGAGATGGATAGGTGAGGCAAAGATATTCAATTACAATTCAGATACACCATAAAGTTGTTTTGTGGTATTTGTTTGCTGTTGTGCAAAGAGCTGAATGAAAATAACACTATCCGTTGATAATATGTCCCTGTAAATTTCACAGTAAAAAATGATTAATTGACTTTCCTTAAAATAAGTGAGTAAACCTGTTGCTTATAAAACTGTTTGTTGACTTTACTTAAATAAGTGAGTAAACCAATTAAAGTTAAATCAATTTAAAAGTTCCAAGTTACAGCAAACTTACTTTCTTAAGTGAGGTAAATTATCACTTTTTTACAGTATACAATGCTGATTTTAAGGAAGAAACTTTAAATGCATTTTTGCTTTATTAAATTACATTTTAAAAATTATTTAAATAGACACATTTAAATATGTCTATTTTTTTGTCCATTTCAATTGCAGGCCCATAGCCAGGGGGGTTCGGGAGACCCAGCCCTTACCGACAAAGGTCCAGAATTTGTTCCATACATAAGCTCATTTGTCCTATTTTGACTATGCCACCATAAATAGGGAAAATAGCCCATCAAAATAGGCTTTAAGACCAAGCGGAATCCTCTGTTGGCTGTCGCTTCGGTGTGACTTTAGCTAATCAGTTTTGGCCAATGCTAACAAATATTTTCATTTTATAATCTGACAAAAGAGGTTATCTTTCGCTACTGTTTTTAAATAGAGAAGACATTTTACAGGTAACTTTTATTCTAAACCTTGGACCTTATTCTTCTAACCAATAAAAAGGTGTAAAGCACCAAAAGCAGACCATATTAAAATGAATTTAAATACTATTTTGGCTATTCATTCATTTTCTTTTCGGCTTAGTCCCTTTGTTAATCTGGGGTCGCCACAGTGGAATGAACCACCAACTTATCCAGCACATGTTTTACGCAGCGGATGCCCTTCCAGCTGCAACCCATCTCTGGGAAACATCCACACACACTCTTTCACTACGGACAATTTAGCCAACCCAATTCACCTGTTCCGCATGTCTTTGGACTGTGGGGGAAGCCGGAGCACCCGGAGGAAACCCACGCGAACGCAGGGAGAACATGCAGACTCCACACAGAAATGTCAACTGACCCATGCGAGGCTCGAAGCAGTGACCTTCTTGCTGTGAGGCGACAGCACTACCTACTGTACCACTGCGTCGCCTCAAATACTCATTGATTATTAATTGATTCTTCACTTTATTTCTAACCAGCACTCCATGGTCCTCCACTCTCTATTAAGTCTTTGCGTAAATAAAACAATAATAATGAACATTAAAAGCACTTATTAAAAAGCCAAAATGAATTACAAATACACTCTTTTGCAAAAGGTATATACTGTACTACAGCTGTGTCTTTATCACACTGAGGCTCAAAATGATCAAGAAGTTACCAGTATTGAAAATATGAAGATGATTTTAGGAAAAATCTCAAATGCGATTAAAATGGGGACTGATCCAAGCGACTGATTTGGTCTGGCATCACTGGCTCAAATGTCAGTATGCTCATCAATCTTGTCACCTCCTTCTCTGAGGAGACAAATAGCTATATTAATCACAGGCTTCATATATTCCTCAATTGCATAACATATGATGTCTTTTTAATCACTAGATTGGGTCACTAGTTTTATGCTTTGATCTAAATGTTCTGTTATACTAAGATAATGGTTGTTTATTAGTTCTCGTTTGGTCTCAAGATTTTGAGATTACCACCTTGCAGAAGAGTAGCAGTCATGCTGGTGTTTGCAGCTTCATAAAGAACAATATGTTAGCTACATCACTCACACATGTGTTTATGCCAGTTCTGAGATCATTCTCAGTGATCTGTTGGCATTATTAAAGCAATAGACGTTCAAACTGAAGTAAATAAAAGAAAGCTTGCTTGTCCAATTTAAGCGATTAAGTTTTAAAACTCTGTTATAGGCAAGTTAAATTCACAAGGTGATTTGAAATCATTAGCTCAAAATTGGCTCAATCAAGTGCTCAAAATAGATTGAAATAACAATTTTTAAATAAGTTAAATAAAAATATATATACAATAAGAAGTCACTAACTTTAATCTTTTTTTATTACCTTTTACTGAATTGGACCATAAATTTTCTCAGGATGTGATATACTGTAGCAATAATTTGGAAAAATGTAACAAATTAGTAAATACAATTAGCGTAAGATTGGAAAAAGTTACTTTTGCTGCTTGTTCAAACTACTAAGTTGAATCAACACAATTCTTTAGTTTTTTTTCAGACAACTTAATTATTTATGTTCACTCCACTTAAATAAAAATAAACAATTAAGTTAACTTAATTGATTTGTATTGGCATAACATGAAGGAATTGTGTGGAACCTTGCATTTTTACAGTGTTGGACACTTATCTTCATACAGTTGAAGTCAGAATTATTAGCCCCCCTTTGATTTATTTATTTTATTTTTATTTTTATTTATTTTTTTTCCCAAAATGATGTTTAACCGAGCAAGGAAATATGTATGTCTGATAATATTTTTTTCTTTTGGAGAAGGTCTTTGTTTTATTTCAGCTAGAATAAAAGCAGTTTTAAATTTTTTAAAAAACATTTCAAGGTCAAAATTATTAGCCCCTTTAAGCTATATTTTATTCAATAGTCTACAGAACAAACCATCATGATACAATAACTTGCCTAATTACCATAACCTGCCTAGTTAACCTAATTAACCTAGTTAAGCCTTTAAATGTCACTTTAAGCTGTATAGAAGTGTCTTGAAAAATATCTAGTAAAATATTATTTACTGTCATCATGACAAAGATAAAATAAATCAGTTACTAGAAATGAGTCATTAAAACTATTATGTTTAGAAATGTGTTGAAAAAATCTTCTCTCCGTTAAACAGAGATTGGGGAAAAAATATACAGGGGGCTAATAATTCAGGAGGGATAATAATTCTGACTTCAACTGTATAGTGCTTTTTCTTATATGAAATTATGAATAATGTTTTTGTTCTCCATGACTTGTTGGAAATGTTCAATAATCAAAATGTAGCAATTTTAAAGTGGTTCATAAAGTTAAATATGTGACAAATATTATATTATTTATTACATTTTTTATGTATTTATAAGAGCTGTAATTTACTGAACTATACTTGAGACTGTCACAAAGAGGTTTTAGATTTAACTCAAAAATTTAAAAAATAATAATAACAACAACACAACAAACAGTTTTTATAACAAGAGGTCAATGGAAAAAAAGGACTGTTTAACAATTCACTGCATTTAAAATGATGGCAATACAAATTATATTCATTTTTGTCATGTGTGACAATGAAAATGCAACGTCACGTCAACAACCCATATTTTCCATTGTATGCGTTTCTATACATCTTTTCACAAGTGCACTCTAAATGCTAAAAATAAAAGAAAACGTAATTTTCTTCAAAGCATACATTCTTTAAGGTTATAAATAGCCAAGCATTTCTTTTTACAGAGTGTGTTTACAGCCTTTTATAATAATTAACAAACACATCTGAGCTATGCCTTCAGATGTTCTTCTGTCATCAGAAATTAGGGCTATTATGTTTTCTAGCTTTGCGAACTCTTTTGTTCTGTAATTTCCCTCCATTTCCATTGCCTTTTTTGCATGAATCAAACCGCACTTTTTTTATCAAAACAATAAATGTCTACACATATCCTTAAATGGACAAAAAACCTCCATTAAGCACTTTAAAACTTTAATAACACATTAAAGGAAAAAAGAGGTGCAGAGTTTAAAAATAGTGCTATTATAGTAGGTTAAGTTTTATACCTTGGTAAGTGTGTTCGAGTTTGTTGTCATAAAGGAGACTGGGTTTCAGTAATTTATTTTTCTTCGGGTCAGTTCCTTATTTATCAGGGGCACCACAGTGGAATGAACCGATAACTATTCAGGCATATGTTTTACGCAGCGTATGCCCTTCCAGCCACAACTCATTACTGGGAAACACCCATACATTCTCGCATTCACACAGACTCATACACTGCAGCCAATTTAGTTTACTCAATTCACCTATAGTGCATGTTTTTGGACTGTGGGAAAAAGCAGAGCACCAGAGGTAACCCACACAAACACAGCGAGAACATGCAAACTCCACACAGATATGACAACTGGCCCTGCCAGGACTCGAATCAGCGACCTTTTGCTGTGAGGCGACAGTGCTAACCACTGAGCCACCGTGCAACCCATGATTATGTTTGTAGTAATAAAATAATATATATATTTTTAAGGGGCATTTATGGTGTTTTAGAATTGCCTAAGCCTAAACTGGTTAGCTGGATTAAGCTGGTCAACCAGCCTGGTTTTAGAGGGGTTTTGGCCATTTCCAGCTCAAACCAGGTATGTCCGGCTTAAACCAGCCTGTTTAAGCTGGATCCCTGCCTGGGGTGCGTTCAGAAAACAATCGTTAGCCAACTAAGGTCACAAGTTGCGTTGTTACAAACATAGTTTCGTTGATTTGGCATTTTCCAAATCCATCGTTCCAACAAACATTTGCAAACTGCATTGCAAACTTGTACGATTGCAACTACACCTCTAGAGCTGTAGTTAGAAGCATAGTTCCTGTATTCTATTCCCAGTTATCCCACCTATGACCTATTCCTTTCGAACCTTCCAACAATTAAATCTGGAATGATTTAAAAAATAAAACATGAAAGTCATCACTCTTAAGTGTAATTTGCTTTCCAAGTATTTTTACAGTTCAGTTTTAGCGATCTTCATATTGACAATGAGTGCATGTTTTAAAATGCATGTGCATTGTAAACAATATAATTTGCACAAAAAATTAAGACGTTTTTATTTAAGAAGTAGTTACTCCACCCTGTCTACGGTTTGGGAAACACTCATCACTGCATCATTCTTTCCAAACATTGCACTGTACTATGATAGTTCAGCCGCAATTCTTTCACATTTTTATTTTTTAAATTGTACATTAAATATGTCTTATGGTGTGACATGGCAAAAATGAAAAAAAAAAACATCTTTTAATAATACACAAAACAGAGTCAGAGTTGTTTTATATTCCTTTTTGTCGTGTGTGACAGTTAAATGCAACGCCACGTCAACAAAAAGTCTAGTTTTAGTATGAAACAAACATGAATGAACATCTTGCTTCCTTCCTTCAACAATCAGTTTCAACAATGGAAAAGATACCATTAAAACAGCTTGTAAACAATACGTCTGCAGCATTTCATTTACCTCAGGCAAGTCATTCAGTGCCTCATTAGTTTGAGAGCACATCTAAAAATAAAAAAGCTATTATATTGAATAGTTTGGGCTACAGTATGTTTTATTATAGTAGTAATGTGAAAATTACTAGTGCTCCCTATATAATTTACAGCATTGGCTAAGGTGTGTAAAATGTCTGCTAATTAACAGTTGTGTGAATGTTAACAGAAAAACATTTGTATGTTAGTTATGTCTTATTTAAGCTTTAAGTTGCATTATGGGTTCTTAATCACCTCTCCAACATCTCTTGATTATCAAGCTTTAACTATAGCTTTTAAAAAGTGACCCTTCATGATATTTGTCATAGTTTGAAATTAAATGTTGTTTGTGTGTTTGGACAGAAATAGAAATGAGCTGCCAGAACATATTATTTTATAGATTTAAATAAACTGCATTTAAACACAGACCAACAGTTTGTTCAGTAAACCACTGGCTATCAAAAAAAAAAAATTCTACATGTTAGTATCTTTATAATTGACCTCTTGAACACTACAAATGAATGACATGGCCAGTTGTTTATTTATCATGAATAATTACAATTTAGACATTGTATTTTGAGCTACAGCTGATTAGAATGTCTACATTTCACCTTCTTGTACACTGTAAAAATATCTGTAAATTAGCAGTTTTTTGTGATTGCTTTTGTCCCCCTCCCCCCCATATTTTATTTATGCTTTTGAATTGCAATTTGGGACATTGATCTTTCTTCCAACTTTTAACCTTGAAAAGTTAGAAAAAGTTATTTTTATTAACTTTTTAATAGTTTAAAGTGATATATGGGTTGGTATTGTATATTACGGTCACAATCACCATCAATCTAATCCTTGCAGATCGCTGGAGAACTACACATCTGTCACTGAAGTGAACTACTGAAGTGTCTGTCACTGAAGTGAACATCATGCACCTCACACACACCAGTTCCTGATTCCCTCTGATTACACACACACACAGCTGGTAACTCATCATGGACTGATTACCTAGGCTTTATATTCACCTCTCACAAACACACACGTTGCTGAGTTTTGTTTTACCATGTCGCATTACAAAGTGGTTTCCCTTGTCTTGCCGTGTTTTTACCCTTTGTTTAGTTTATTGTTTCTGTTTAAACGGATTAAATTCATTTATTTCCTCAAAATTCTACACATAATACCCCATAATGACAACGTGAAAACATGATTTTTTGAAATTGTTGCAAATGTATTACAAATAAAAAACCCTTAAAAATCAAATGCACTTAAGTATTCACAGCCTTTGCTCAATACTTTGCTGATGCACCTTTGGCAGCAATTACAGCCTCAAGTCTTTTTGAATATTATGCCACAAGTTTGGCACACCTGTCTTTGAAAATTTTTGCCCATTACTCTTTGCAGTACCTCTCAAGCTCTGTCAGGTTGGATGGGAAGCAACAGTGTACAGCCATTCTCAGATCTCTACAGAGATGTTCAATAGGATTTGGGCTCTGGCTGGGCCACTCAAGGACATTTACCGAGTTTGTTGTGAAGCCACTCCATTGATTTTTTTCTGGTGTGCTTTGGGTCATTGTCCAGCTGGAAGATAAACCGTCGCCCCAGTCTGAGGTCAAAAGCACTCTGAAGCAGGTTTTCATTCAGGATTTCTCTGTTCATTGCTGCATTCATATTTCCCTCTATCCTGACTAGTCTTCCAGTTGCTGCTGCTGAAAAACATCCCCACAGCATGATGCTGCCGTCACCATTGTAGGGATGGTATCTGCCTGGTGATGAGCGGTGCCTGGTTTTCGCCAAACATAACGCCTGGCATTCACTCCAAAACATTAAATTTTAGTCTCATCAGACCAGACAATTTTGTTTCTTATGGTCCGACAGTCCTTCAAATGCCTTTTGGCAATTCCAGGCAGGGAGTGGCTTCCGTCTGATCACTCTACCATCCAGGCCTGATTGGTGGATTGCTGCACAGATGGTTGTCCTTCTGCAAGGTTCTCCTCTCTCCACAGAAGAACACCGGAGCTAAGACAGTGTGACCATCGGGTTATTGATCACCTCCCTGACTAAGGCCCTTCTCAGCTTAGATGGCCGGCCAGCTCTAGGAAGAGTCCTGGTGGTTTCGAACATCTTCCACTTTTGGAGGATGGAGGCCACTGCACTCATTGGAACTTTCAGAGCAGTAGACATTTTTCTGTAACCTTCCCCAGCCTTGTGCCTCGAGACAATCCTGTCTCTGAGGTCTACAGACAGTTCCTTTGTCTTCATGCTTGGTTTGTGCTTTGTCATGCACTGTCAATCCTGGGACCTTATATACAGGTGTATGCCTTTTCAAATCCTGTCCAATCAACTGAATTTACCACAGGTGAACTCAAATTAAGCTGCTGAAACATCTCAAGAATGATCAGTGGAAAGAGAATGTACAAAGGCAAAGGTTGTGAATACTTATGTACATGTGATTTTTCAGCTTTTTTATTTGTAATAAATTTGCAACAATGTAAAAAAAATTTTTTTTTACTTTTTAATCTATAAATACTTTCTGGATGAACTATACATGCTCCTGTTTGTCCCTGTTCTTAACCATTGCCTGCACGAATACTATTTAAAAAACTGCATATATAACGTATATCGCCAACTCCGTTGCCAGCGTTCTTCAGTTACAATTACGGTACAAAACCCTGAAATAACTGACTGTACATTTTCTGTTATTTTATTTGACTTATTTGTCTATATATGATTTCTAATACATTATATTATTTCAAACTAAATGTCAATAAAAGTCACTTTGTTAAACTGTAGTTGAATTTTCAATATCAAAAGTTGACAGAGCAGAGATCAACATACCATAATGCAATTCACAACCGTAAATAAACAGAAAACACTTGTGAATCACAAATACGGAAACTGCACTGTTAAGAGTTCCTGTAGAATCTACAATAACTTACTAGCAGAAGTTTGCCAGTAATTTACTGTAAATCAATTACAGCTAAATACTATATTTACATTTATCTTGTTGTATTTACAATACTGTATATGTTTACAGTAAGTTTCACAACGCAACTTTAAAATACAGTAACATACTGCATAACTGCTACAGTAAAATACAGTTCATATTACGAAATGTGTCATTTACAAAATTGTTAACAGTGTGTTAATTATTGCCGGCAGCTAGCTCACTGCAACTCTCACATGGTTGCCCTCTGAAGCTAAGCAGGGCTGTGCATGGTCAGTACCTGGATGGGAGACAACATGAGAAAGCTAGATTGCTGTTGGAAGTGGTGTTACTGAGACCATTAGGGGGCACCCAACCAGCGGTCTGTGTGGGTCCTAACACCCCTGTATATTGCTGGGGACTCTATACTGTCTTTCGATGAGACTTTAAAAAAAAGAGTATTTGCCCACTGGCCATTATGAACTCCTAACCATAACCATCAATCATAATTGGCTTCATCACTCAGTCTCCTCTCCATCAATCAGCTAGTGTGTGGTGTGCAGTCTGGTGCAATATGGCTGCCGTCGCGTCATCCTGGTGGATGTTGCACGCTGGTGGTGGATGAGAAGATTCCCCCCAATGGGTAAAGCACTTTAAGTGACCAGAAAAGTGCTATGAAAATCCAAGGAAATATTATTATTTATTAACAGATATTTTTTACAGTGTATGTAATATGTCAAACGGGGAAAAAAAATTTTTAGACACTATTTATGTTGAAACTTTGCAGAGCACTAAAGCGAATAGAACTCTGTGAAAGAACCTCTGAAGTAAATCTAAAGCAGACCCTGGGGCCACTCCAAAGTTATGTTTGAAAAATTGCATTAATGTTAAAGAGTTACACTTAGACTTTTTATTCTAATTGGAAAAACTAAACTTTACCCAGTTACATAGCAGGTGAATCATTATTAGGAGGACTAAAAAATCATAATGATATATATACAGGCGCCCAGAACTAAAACAAGACCATTACTCTGCAGAGTTTGCTTTTAATTTTTCATTTTAATTCATCTCTTCAATAAAAGCTTTCAATTAGGATGCATTCCAAATGAATGTCTCTCCGCACTCCATCAAATGCTGGCAAGACTGTGATGTGCGATAACTCCCAACCTTTTAATTATGAGTGGCTTCAAGCGGTGACATTCCTGACAACTCCCAGCTGATGAAATATCTAGAAACATTGCACGGTTATATTACAGGCTATACTTCACCAGCTGATGCCTGTTCCCATAGTACACATACCTTGGGAGTGATATGCTTCACGTTTTCCTGCTTAATAATATCAATCTTCAGTTACAGTCGCCTTTGTGCCACTGTTTAATAATTGAAGGCATTGGCTTTGTTTTTTACTGTTGCTACCAATTAGACTGATGTGCTGAAGAAAGTTATTTTTCACTTGATGAAGATTTACCGATTTGTCCCATGGCGTTATAGGTTTGCAGCGTGATTTAGAGCTTTTGACAGACGCTATGTGGCAGCCTCCCAGAGAAACAGAGCAATGTAAGAAGGTATGAGTGATTATTTATGTGCCACATAGGGAGTTTACAATCTCTGAGATACCCACATACTGAGGTCAGAATATTAATTAATATGTTGACACAGCATTATGTTGCATGTTTAAAATGTTGCTAGTATGAATTTGTATTTTACTGTTATGCTTCTATCCTGTTTTAGCACATGGCTAACAAGGCTATCATTTATATCACATTGCTACAAGCATGGATAACACATTGTCAACCTAAATCAACAAGTTATTAAGATGTTTTCTGGATATTTGTTGCTAGCATAAATTTGTGTTCTGTTATGGTTCTGTCCGGTTTTAGCGCATGGCTAACATTAATTAGCATGTTGAAAGCATGTTTTTAGTGTTTTGTTGTTTTGTATTATGTTATTTGCTATCATGAATTCACCTGTTTTTAGTATTATTTACTGTATTGCTAGCATTGGCTAACATTATTTAGCATGTTAGTTAGCATGTTGAAAGCATGTTTATTGCATAAATTAAGTGTTTTGTTGTTTTGTATTATGTTATTTGCTATCTTCAATTAGCCTGTTTTTAGTATTTACTGTATTGCTAGCATTGTCAGCATTTTTAAACCTGTTTTTAAGAGGGTTAGGACATTTAATATGTTCCTTGCATTAATAAGCCATGCTCTATCCTGTTTGAGCATATGGCTATCATTATTTTGAAAGCAGTTAGCATGTTTCGTGCATTGTGGCATTTTTAACCCTATGCTAGCATGAATTAGCCTGTTTTTAACATTTCTTTAACACCTTGATATAACATAGCCTGCTTAACACATTGTTAACCTGGTTAATAACTTATTTAACATGTTGCTAGCATGAATTTGTATGTTACTGTTGTGGTTGTATCCTGTTTTAACGCATGGCTAACATTAGTTAGCATGATGAATGCATGTTTAGTGTTTTGATGTTTTGTATTATGCTATTTGCTATCATGGATTAGCCTGTTTTTAGTATTTACTGTATTGCCAGCATTGTCAGCAAATTTTTTGAACCCATTGTTGAGAAGTTTAGGACATTTAACATGTTGTTTGTATGACCTAGCCATCCTTTTATCCAGTGGACACATTTATCCATATGGGACACATTTATTAGCTTGTTGATAACATGTTTCTTGTACTGTATAACACTGTGCTGGCGTGGATACAGTAGCTTGTTTGTAGCATTTAAGACATTGCTAGCATGGTTAGTACATTGTAAACATGTCATTAAATGCTTAAAGGAAATGTAACATACTGCTAGCATGAATAAGCATGTTTCTACCATGCTTCTATCCTGTTTTAGCACATGGCTATCAATAATTACAAGCCGATAGCATGTTTCTTAAATGTAGCATAAAACTATGGTGGCAGGTGACATGAATTAGCCTGTTTATAGCATATGTATAATATATGGGTTAGCACATTGTTAACTTGAACATGTTGTTAAGATGGTTTCAGGATATTTAATGTCGCTAACATAAATTAGCATGTTTTGTTATGCTTCTACTCAGTTTTAACTCATGGCGAATGTTTATTTTATGTTGCTACATGTCTGCAACACTATTCAGGCATGAATTAGCCTGTTAACATTTATAAAACATTGATAGCATGGCTAGTACATGTAACCTGAATAAACATGTCATTAATATGTTTAATGAAATTGAACATGCTGCTAACATAAATTAGAATGGTACTACCTTGTTCCCATACTGTTTTAGCACGGTTTTAGCATGGCTATCAATAGTTTGCAAGCTGATAACATGTTTCTTGAATATAGCATAAAACTATGCTAGCAGGTGGCATGAATTAGCCTGTTTATAGCCCATGTATAATAGATTGGTTAGCACATTGCTAACCTAAATAAACATGTTGTTAGATGATTTCAGCATATTCAACATGTTGCTAACATAAATTATCATGTTTTGTTATGCTTACACATGGCAAAGGTTTCTTGTATGTTAAGTTTGTTGCTACATTTCTGCAACACTACGATGGCATGAATTAGCCTGTTTCTAGCATTCAGAAAATATTGATAGCATTGTTAGCACATTATTAACCTGAATAAACATGTTATTCAGGACATTTAAGATGCTGATAACACAAATAAGCATGTTACTTTCATGCTTCTATCCTGTTATTCATGTTATTTAGCATGAATGTACTGACAGTATAATACTAATACTATATTTTCCCTCTCCTTTTTCACTGTGCAATGGGGGCATGAAGTGATGTGACACTAAGAAATAGAAGAGGTGCAAGTGCACTTTTTTATGTATGTATGCCAACAGAAACTATACTTCAGTACTTTTGCATTTCATCCCAATACAACAAAACCTGTAAGTGAGGAAGTTTTAGCGTCAATGTTGAAACCCACATTATTTCCCATGGGAGGTCTAAGCACAGAGTGTACATCCTCGAAGGCAGTCACAGATGCAATGAAGGGGGCTGTTATTCTCATTTTACCTACTACTAACCTCTAGAGTGGTTTGTGTTAGTCTGGCATTGCAAAAGCAATGATGGAAGTAAAAGCAATTATATAAAGCAATGAATCCTAAGCACCAGCTATTCTAAAGCACCTGACTGTGTATAATACGTCATAAACATACCATGAAACCCTGTTAGAAAAAAATATGTTGATTAAATTCTTGCATTAGATTATGGTCTGTGAAGTTTTTCTCCCAGGTGTTGAAGTCAGAAGTGGTTAAAATGCTAAATGTGCTACTTGAGTGAACCAAAGATGTACTTTAAAACATGATTTTTTTTAAATAACGTGTTGCCTATTTTATTTTGACTGACATGATATTGCACTATACAATATTGTATACATGCATTATTTAAATGGGCAAAAGAACTGATATAACTTTATTTTTTAACTATTTAAAATTTAGATTGGACAAAAAGTTTACATATTACCATGGTAAAGCCCTGAATGTTAAAATAATTCTAGCAAGACAATTTTAAACTTGTGTAAAGTAAATAGAAAAAAAATCAAGCCAATATTTGTATATTTATCATTTAACACCCACTAACTTGCTTTCCTTTCGCTTAGTCTCTGATTTAATACAATGCTAATATAAATATAAAACTCATAAATATAAAAATCATTTTAAACATATTATTAATAAAGCCTGTTTAAATGTTGCTTGCACTTTTTAAAGTTGCCATCAAGTTCTGACATTATGCTTCAATTAAATAGCATATTTATAACATCTTTAGACTAATGGCAAACTTTCTAGCATTTTGCTAGAACATTTTCAGCATGTTTTAGCACATTGATGAATAGTTTTATCAACTTATTTCATTTTTATTATGTTTCTAGCTTGTTTTTCTGCAGGCATGTTCCTAAAAAATAAGCATGTTACTGGCATGCCTCTGTCCTGTTTTAGCACATGGCTAATATGAATTAGCATGCAAGTTTTAACATGTTTAGTGTACTGGTAGCATTCATTAATTCATTTTCTTTTCAGCTTGGTCTCTTTTTTACTATGAACTGCCAACTTATGCAGCACATGGATGCGCTTTCAGTCACAACTCAACACAGGGAAACACCCATACACTCTTGTATTCACAAACATACACTACAGCCAATTTAGCTTATTTAATTCACCTATAGCGCATGTCTTTGGACTGTGGGGGAAACCGAAGCACCCAGAGGAAACACACACCAACACACGGAGAACATAAAAATGCCAACTGGCCCAGCCAGGGCTTGAACCAGCGACCTTCTTGCTGTGAAGCGATTGTGCTAACCACTGCACCACCGAGACACCCTACTGGTTTCATGTCTAACTCTATGTTAGCATGAATTAATGTAACATCTTTTTAGCATGATTTGTTAACATGAATTAACATGTGATCATGTATTTAACATGTTCACATATTGACACTAACAGCATGCTTAGAACATGTTGCTAACAATATTTAAAACTAAACTAGTATAAATTAGCATGGTGCTAGTGCATTTTACTACATTGCTAACATGTATTTACTGTAATTAATATTCTTTAATGCATTACTAACATTTCGTTACAGAAAAAAAACAGCTTAAACCAGCCTAGGCTGGTTGGCTGGTTTTAGCTGGTCGACCAGGCTGGTTTCCAGCCATTTCCAGTCTTAGCAGGACAGGCTGGAAAATGACCAGCTAAAACCAGCTTGACCAGCCTAGACAGGCTGGGAGCCCAGCCAAAACCAGCTATGTCCAGCTTAAACCAAGGCTGGTCAAGCTGGTTTTAGCTGGATTTAGCTGGTCAGACCAGGCTGGAAATGGCTGGAAATCAGCCTGGAAATGGCCAAAACCCTTCTAAAACCAGGCTGGTCAACCAGCTATAACCAGCCAACTAGCCTAGGCTGGTTTAAGATGGATTTTTCAGCAGGGTTAACATTGCTAACATGGCGGTTCATTCCACTGTGGCGACCCCTGATAAATAAGGGACTAAACCAAAGGAAAAGTAATAAATGATTGAACATTGTTAACATTTAAGATTGTAAACATGGTTTACACATTACTAACATGAGCATGTTACTGACATTTAACATGAGCATGTTTTTTTTTTTTAATTGTTGATTAACACATTAAAATCATGTTCCCAGCATTGATAGCAATTATGTTTTACCTTGCTGCTAGCATGGTTTAGCATGTTGTTAACATAGGCTACTTCCTAGGCTTTTCTAGATTTTCAAGTATTCTACTTCTTGAACTTTCCCTCTGCATAGTTTTTTTTAATACACTCTTAAACACTAAAGTACACAACAAGCACACACTCAGCACAGTTAAGCACACTTTTTTTCACAATAAATGGTAAACATTATATTTATGTTCTTATTTTAAACAGTCCATCTGTGAGCCTTCTTAAAACATGCCTTAATTTCCGAATTAATACTGGAAAACTTGGGACCTTCTACCCTCCATTTCTTTTAAATGTTGAACGCCTCTCCCTCAGTCATCTTTCATCAAGCAAGTTCTCATGTCAGCCTAATGATTAATTTGCGATGTCACCGACCAGAGCGAGAGGTGGCAGTAACGCACCAAAAGTTTGTAGTCAACCATCGTAAAACAGGAAGAAGAAGATTTACCTCATCGGGTAGACTTCATCGGACCCTCACAGCTCCGTGAATGTTGGTGCTGTCACTTATGTAAATGTAGCTTGTGTGGACGCTACTGCGCTACTTGACTAAAAAAATAGCTCCGCTACTGAAAAGCTATTCGATTTATAAACGCTACCACCATGCTACTGAGGAACGACGCTACTGCCCAACATTGCAATACTCCATATATATAAAATTACTGCTTACTACACAGTATAGACCACTGCTGTATTGTTTGGATAGCACAATGAGATACTGAGTACATTGTCAAGTAAAAGACACGACGCCAAACTTTATGCATTGTATTTTCTTTAGTACTTACATATAAGGAGGGAAATACAACAGCTGTTTTTAGGGAGGATACAGGATGTTGTAACAGTGCTCTGTACATTAAGGGTGTGGCAGCACATGGCTGTCAGTACCGTGCTTCAGCAGGTCATATAGTACAGCTCAAATCTATACCACAACACAGCATGTGGTCAAGGCAAAGGCCTAGTAGCAGCTCCTCTGGAAAAAAAGAAAATGAAAGCACAGATATTGCAACTGCTGTTTCATTTACAGTACATACATACATCAGTAGAAAGAAGATGAAAACAAAAAAGTCCTGATGGAGATGTTACACTAAGGAAAATTACTTTAGAAAGCAAACAAACAAACTAATAAAATGTATGAGCTGCTACCAGAAACTTGCAAGTATTCATATCAAGCCTGTACCCCATCAAAAGACCTTAATAATACATTGGAAATTCAGTTTATTTTGATCATCAAGGTACAGTTGAAAAAGTTACATTCAGTTCTGAGCCTCCGTATCTGTAAAGTGTGGGTCAAACTTAACCTTTGACCAACACTCCGAATGTCAGTCACATCCTAATACCTTGACATATTACATGATCAATTAACATTTCATCACACATCATGATTGAGGGTTTACATATCCTTTGACAAAGGGGTGAAAGGGGCTACAAATCATAGGAGAAAGGTGGAGAGGTGTCAGCCTTACGTTCTCTGTGACTCTTACCTTATCTGGAGTGCAAAGGGCCCCTTAATAAATTAAGGGGTGATTTAAAAAAAAAGGAAATAATAAAAATTAAATCTATAAAACAAAGAAACAAAATACAGGCATTCCCTCCTACTTACAGGAAAATGACTATTATAAGACTATTAAAACAAAAGCAAACAAAGTTAAGGGGAAAATCCTGCATGTTACAAATCCGCACAGTGGGAAAAAAAAGCATTCAATACAGTGTGTGAATTTAGTCATCCTGAAGAAACCGGGGGGACCGTAACCCTGAAACCAACCTGTGACAGGTCAGCCGCAATGCAGATATAAATTCTTTGTGCCCCACCACTAAAAAGCTTCCAGACCCGTTACCAGTGTAACCCTATCTAAACTACCTAATTGTTAACAGTTTTGGGCTCCACCTACTGTGCTACCACATTTTGTGGCGTTTTATTTAACAAATCTAGAGTTTCAAAAGGTAATACAAATTGTAACTAACCTTAAAACCTGCAATTTACATTGTTACAACTAGATTTGAGATATTCCTTGGTATATTAATGAAAATAACCATGGTGCTATAGCAATATCTGGGGCGGATTTACTTAAGCGCAATAATCAGCCCCTCCAGTGTGTTTGCATAGCATTTTATCCTTACCAGAGAACTCTGTTACCACCTGGATGGGAATTCACGGTGAGATCAGTAAAGAGTGAGAAAAAGAGAAAGAGAAAAGAGAGCCTCACTGAGATTCAAGTATCCAGCTGCCGAGTCCCTATATGGCATCTGCCTCCCCTACTCCTCAGGCGAACTGAGCAATGGAGTTAAGCTTCAGCAATTGTTTTTGTACGGAATATGGTATGTACACAGGAGGGAGGGTCTGGCACATGCATGTAATGCATGGTAGCATGATATGCACTCTATTTATGAATGATTAGATAATTCTCACAATACAAACATATACAAAGTAAAAAAGAAACAAAATTGCGTTTATTGTGCCTCCAAGTCTCCATTCATGCATAGGAATGTTGGAGAAGATATCTAAATAAACAATGTATAAGCTCCCACCTTCCCTGTGCTGACACGCATTTAATTGGGGATACAGACATCTGAAGAGTCGCCCCTGCTTTGGCCCTTACCAATGTGAACAAATGTGGTGTCAACACAGAGATAGGTTGTGACTATTCAGATCCATTGTATAAGGCATTTGATTGAACCAAGACAGTGAAAGAAGCTGAGGTGGCATCCAGACTGAGAATGAAATACCAAAGACATACGAAGAACTAATTCAACAACCAAGGCATGTGCTGAACTGAGATAATGCTGAATAGAGGGGGTGGTGGGGTGGGGGTAAAACCATTCAACTTTTCCAATACTGACATAAAGAATCCATGGCACGTTCTCACGAATGCCCCTGCCAGTTTCTGTGGCTAAGTGTCAGGTTTATCAACAATGGCATGAAAATGATCCATCTCGAACACAAATCTGGGACAAAAGTAGAATCTGCACTTCAAAGGCCTCTTTGTTAGAGAAGAATCTGTTGAATTAAAAAAAAAAGTAGAAGAAAAAGAATGGACACAGTGCCAAGACTCCAGGCATTCCTCTGAGAAATATCCTATCCACAACCGGGTGACCCACACATGATTGAGTACTTCAGGAATCCATTTTGATATCAGTGTTTACAACCGAAACTATGTTTCCCTAAAAAGATTGTACACTCTCTCTTCTACTGAGCAGCAATCATACACACCGCTAAAGCCATTTTTACTTGAATCCCTTAGACTCGTCTTTGGCTTCCCTGGCAGCGTCATGAATAGTTTTTAGTTTGTACAAGTGTCAATGTGTAAGGGAAACGGCACTGTGCAGAAAACCCCAATAAAACTGGACACTAGGCCTTGGTTGTTTTTCTTGTGAAGGGTACCTCCTATAGAGTGAAAATTAGAAAGCTTACAGCCCAATCAGGCTATTTCCTTTATCCTGCGCATGTAGTCATGCAGTTCCTCTTGGTCCTGAAAACCCATGTCTTGGCATACCCACTGAATGTCCTCTTCGTTGGCAATGGGGATGGAGTTATAGGGTAAATCCTCCGTTGGAAGGGTAAAGGTGGTGAACTTGACACGTTTGCGTTTAGAAGTTGGTGAGCTGGCGTCCTCTCCGTGGTCTTTGGTGGAACCCCCAGAGCTGCCGTCTCCTCGACCGTGGACCTGGCTTTGTACGCTGGTCTGAGAGCTGCCACTGCTGTGGTGGTCCCCGTGACAGCAAGTCTGCACCCCCTCTAAGGTGTTGCTAGGGCTCTCCACTGTCTGGGGCGAGAGGTCACTCTGGGTGCGCAGGGGTTCCCCATTACCCAAGAACACCCAGTGGTGGGAATGGTCCATGTTGGCTTGGCCTTCAGGAGGGATGCGCTTATGGCGATATTTTAATACAAACACAATGCAGTTGATTAGAAAGACCAGTATAGCTAGACAAAACACCCCAAGAAGAGCATACATGCCAATCTCTAGGTCAGTCATGCTACGGGGACTGTGCACAAACTCGTCATCCTCTTCATCTTCTTCAGTTGGTTCTTCCGGATTGCTTATTGTAGGGAAGTTTGTGTAATCAATGGGTACGCTTGCGGGTTGCTCATTAGATGGTTCATACCCTGCACCACCTACGTTGGAATCAATAGCAGGCCTTCTTGTGTTGGCAGGCATTCTAGTGTCTATTTCAGTCTCCATGTCCATATCCTCCTCAGAGTCTTCATCTGTTCCAAATCGGACTTTGACAAACACAGAAGATGAAGCAATTACGCTCTTACGTTTGGTCTTCTGGCAGGTTTCAGAGATGGTCATCTCCACATGGACTATGTCTCCTGTGCCCTCACCCTCAGCGATGACAACTGGCCACCGCTGTTGGGGTTGTTGTGTCACCGTGACCACCTTATCATCCGCTGAAGTGCCGTTGAGGTTGTAGTCTTTAGGATCATACATACTCAGTGGAGCTGCTGTATTGTCACTGTAATAAACCCAGATGGAAAAACTGGCCTCCTATAAACACAAAACAAAAGACATTGTGAGTATCAACTCTTAGACACCATATAACAAAAGAAAATGTGTAACTGAATTTGTGAACTCCAGAAGGGATTAAAAGTACATTTGTGTGTTTGGAAGACAGTTTTTTCCTTAAAAACGAAACTAGATTTTGGTGGTCCTAACCTCCTCCTGGAAGTTGCAACATCTAACAGAATTTAGATTTAACAGAATATACATGTTTCAAGTGAATCTGAGGACCTAAGTTGCATCCCAAATGACACACTATGCACTTATATACTCAACCATGTAGTTTCCCAGTCAATGTTTAACAGTCACCAATTTAGTGAAATAAAGGCCCAAACTACCAAAACAATACCTGGAATGAGCACAAAAGTACTCACCACTGGGAGGTTGGATTACTTTTATTTATTTTGTGGAAGCAAAATTTTCATAATTATATAGGAGAATTTTGCTTCCATAAAATAAATAAAGTTATCCAACATTGGCACCCCTTCCCCTACTTGAGAAAAGCTGTGACAATTCGAAGGGTTGAACTTTCCACACTTTTTGTTAGTTGCATAATCTATTCATTTTTGTGAATTATTCATTTTTTGAACAATTCAAAAAATGTGCTATTCATTTTTTAGGATTTTCAATGTCAATGCACAACTTTTATACTACAAAATGTCATCAAATAATACATAAGCATGTTATTTTGGACACACCTCTTGTTAAACTACTCCATCTGTGCTAAATAAGAGTTACAGGAATACTCTGCAAGAATATGGCTCTCAAGAAACAGGTTTAGACACCTTTGCCTCAAAACAAGAACAGAGAGAGCAGCACTTTTTAAAAGCAAAGGTTTTGTACAACATTCCTGGAAACAACATTCTAGTTGGAAAATGTAGTGAGCTAAGCTATTTGTTACTCTACTTAAAATGTAGCTTAACTGCACTAAAAGCTACCCCCCGGGAAAAAGTAGCAAATTAAGCTAAAAGCTAAATGACAAAAGCTACATCTAAGCAATTTTTTTCCTATTTTTAAAACGAAGCAACTTCAATCCATATCAGTTTTGTCCTAGTGATCAATAAAACTGCCAATGAAACATAATTGTTAAGTTCAGTTAATTTTACTGCAATTAATATGCTGTTCTAAACAGAAGCAAATTTTACTAGACAGCAAAAACAAATAGTGTAACATAGCAAATTAATTCAGTTACTTTCTTATAGTATTGTTCAAAAACACTATAATATTTTAAATATTTTTAAATACTGTAATTACATCAAACCATTCTAGTCAGAATTATTAGCCCCCTTTTTTATTTATTTTTTCTCTTTTTTAAATATTTCCCAAATGATGTTTAACAGAGCAAGGACATTTTTACAGTATGTCTAATAATGTTTTTTTTTCTTCTGGAGAGTCTTATTTGTTTTATTGTGGCTAGAATAAAAACAGTTTTTGATTTTTTAAAAAACATTTTAAGGACAAAATTATTAGCCCCTTTAAGCTATATATTTTTCCGATAGTCTAGTGAATAAACCATCGTTATACAATAACTTGCCTAATCACCCTAACCTGCCTAGTTAACCTAATTAACCTAGTTAAGCCTTTAAATGTCACTTTAAGCTGTATAGAAGTGTCTTGAAAAATATAGTAAAATATTATGTATTGTCATCATTTCAAAGATAAAATAAATCAGTTATTAGAAATAAGTTATTTAAACTATTGTTTAGAAATGTGTTGAAAAAAATCTTCTGTCCGTTAAACAGAAATTGGGGAAAAATAAACTGGGGGGCTAATAAATCAGGGGGGCTAATAATTCTGACATCAACTGTATATTTTCTAATGTAAGTGCACTTGGGCGCATTTGCAGAACAAACAGTGAATACATTTAAAACCAATTGAACAAGATCAAAGCATCAGAATTAACTTTAAAACATGTACTTTAAGGTACGGTCATGCTTCAGGACCTCCACAGTCATCTTTCCATCAAGCAAATTTCTCGTTTGAGCCCAAGGATTGATTGGCAACGTCACTGACTGGAGTGAGAGGTGGCAGTCACTCATCAATTATTATTTTTTGGTAAAGTCTAAGACGTTAATAAAATACAATTAATAGGAAATTGAATAAATAATATAAATAATTTTCGTTTACTTCCGGCCACAACAATATCTGATCTAGCAACAACCAGTTTGTTTTCGACCACCGCAAAACACGAAGAAGAAGAATTTACCATTAGATATCATATGAATTTAACGCAACTTTCATCGACCAGACACCGACTTTACAGCTTCGTAAATGGCGGTGGTGTCACTTAATGACCCGTGGTTGTTAAATGTAGCTTGTGTGGGCACTACTTGCTTAAAATAATAGCTTCACTACTGAAAAGCTATTAGATTTAGAAATTAGTGACGCTACCGCCACGCTCCTGAGAAATGTAGTTAAGCTAGTAGCGTCACTGCTTGTAGCGACACTGATTATATTGCTATATTAAGCTCCTTCCCCCCCCAATCCTTATTGGCATGGATTTACTGGTCAATACAGGACACCTGTCTTGAGCAGGCAACATCCACACAACATCAAAAAGGCTTGCATGCTTTGACCGCTAGAAACACTGGCTGAGGGGAAGTGGCAATTGCGCGGTGCTTGTGTTCTTGTCACCTCAAAACAAGCCTGAGCTTGACAGTTGCCTTCCTGTTCTTGCTCTCTGCTAAAGGAACAGCACAACACCTTACACCTGTTGGCAGGCAGACAAAATGAAACCACTCTGCCAGAGTGCTTTTAGTCAGAAATGAAGTGTTGTTCTGCTTTTTATATTCAGGATGAGAAGTATTTATCTGCCTCCAGTCAGCAACGGCCTGTTGTGAAGCTGTAAAAAAAAAACTCTTGTGGTGTCACTAACTTCAAGGTTGTTCTGACATTCGGGCTCAAGCTCTGTCAACGCTGCTTGTCAAGATGAAAAGAGTCTTTGATATTGCATGATCTGAATAATACATTGAAGGCGACATGTTGTCCTCGTGGACCTTTCGAGATCACTGTAGCCACTGAATAAAATCGCATCAATCACAGATGGCCCTTGATTCTTCAATCATGACAATGACAATGCATCTTTTGGATGGATATATCATTAGGATCCTACCTCTAAGAAGTGTTTAAAATCTATCCTAAAGATAATATTAGATTCATTGTAAGTAGCCAACTACAGAAGTGAAGTGCTATTGCATCCAGGACACTTGGAACTTTGGAATAATAGCTTACTCCAGCGAACAGTAAAATCAATTATTTAAGGCTGCTGGTAAGACAAAGGAAAGGGGCATCTAAAGTATAAAAGACTGAGCAGGAAAATCAGTAACACTTTACACAACAAGCTTCAATTTGTTAACGTTACGTAATGTAATCTTGAACTAACAACGATCAATAGTTTAACAGCATTTATTTATCTAGGCTTTAAGTTCAGATATACTGTTGAAGTCAGAATTATTAGCCCCCTTTGGATTTTTTTTTCTTTTTTAAATATATCCCAAATGATGTTTAACAGAGCAAGGACAATTTCACAGTATGTCTGTTAATATTTTTTCTTCTAGAGAAAGTCTTAATTGTTTTATTTTGGCTAGAATAAAAGCAGTTTTTAATTTTTTTAAAACTATTTTAAGGTCAAAATTATTAGCCCCTTTAAGCTATATATTTTTTCTATAGTCTACGCAACAAACCATCGTTATATAATAACTTGCCTAATTACCCTAACCTGCCCAGTTAACCTAATTAACCTAGTTAAGCCTTTAAATATCACTTTAAGCTACAGTATATAGAAGTGTCTTGAAAAATATCTAGTAAAATATATTTACTGTCATCATGGCAAAGATAAAATAAATCAGTTATTAGAAATAAGTTAATAAAACTATTATGTTTAAAAAAAATAGTTGGAAAAATCTTCTCTCCGTTAAACAGAAATTGGGGAAAAAAAATAAATGGAAGCTAATAAATCAGGGGGCCTAATAAGTCTGATTTCAACTGTACATTACTTTTCATATATTTTTTTAAAACAGTTTATAAACATGCATTTACTGTTATTAAACTAGCTCACATGAAAAAAAATACCACAGTAATTCATAGTAAACAACACTATACTGTAGCAAAATACTTGAATTAATATGATGTGGTAATTCTATTGTTGCTATGGTAACAACAACTACAGTAATATAAACAAATTATTCAATACTTTATTAAGTTTTCTACAACTACACATATTTTATTTTAAAACACCACAGATTACTGTGGTAAAAACTAAAGTATACTAAATTTTACATTACAGTTACTACAGCAATATGGACATATAATTAATAATGGAGTTGTAAAAACTATAATATATACAAAATAATACACTTAGCAAGATTCAAAATCACTATAATTTACTATAAATTACTATAGCATTTTTATAGTGCTGAGTTTCAAGTCTAAATTAAATCCAGACTGTAATTTTGTTAGTTATTATGAAAAACAAAAATCTTGGTGGCACGGTGCTCAGTGGTTAGCACTGTCGCCTCACAGCAAGAAGGTCACTTGGAGTTTGCATGTTCTCCTGGTGTTGGTGTGGGTTTCCTCAGGGTGCTCTGGTTCCCCCACAGTCCAAAGACATGCATTATAGGTGAACTCAATAAACTAACTTGTCCGTAGTACGTAAAACATATGTTGGAACATTTGCTGGTTCATTCGGCTGTGGGGACCTCTGAAATAGAGACTAAGCCGAAAGAAAATAAATAAATGAATATACATATACTATATATTGCTTGATATGATAATACATTGCCTTACATAATAATACATAATACCATAATAACATATATTTTATTAATTACATTTTTTTTGTTAGTGTATTGCAACATTGCTGAATAACAGTGTCAAAATACAACATAACATTTGATAAAACAACAACAATATTATAATTTAGCAATATAGCAATATGATAAAACCTTTCAATGGCATTAATCAATGTTTAAACTGTACAGTATTTGGATTTTTAGATGATTTTGGAAATATTTATTTTTCATTTGATACAGTTTCATACAGTGTGGTTTCATTTTGTATCTTGAAATGAATACTTTTTTTCTGCCAATCATTTCCTTTTCCTGTTTAGAATATAATTTTAATTGTCATTAATATGGGATTTACAGTTAGTAGCTTTGTGTTAAAAAAATATTTATTAAATGTTAATTTGAATTGTTTATTAATCATTTCTGAACGATCTAAAACCACCAACTATACTTAAATAAGTGGTTTGTAAATAGTGCAATGCTTAATTTAGTAATGAAGAATTAATCATTAACACACAATCATTAATTACATTATATATGTGCTTATAAGTCAAGAATACATAGCTGTATTAATAAAGTGCTTACTTTCAATCTTTCAATGACGAATGAAGTATTGGCTAATGTGCAGTTATTAAAGTGTTACCCATTATGCAAGCCAGACTCATTTTTTAATACACACCCCTGTATACATTTCTGCAGATCGCAGAATTTTTGCAGTTTTCACAAATCCACCAGAGGCCGCTGTGTACGTTTTTATCAGAACTCAAATTTCTTTTGTAAGTGCCATTCACTCATGCTGTTCTTGCATAAATCCACCAGAGGCCACTGCCGACTGACTGACTGACTGACCAACCGACCGAAATCCCCACTCACCTCCTTCCCTAAACTCAACTGAGAGTGTTTTCAAAAGCAATCCAGAAAAACAAAAGCCCTCTTACCATTCTTTGGTGGACTTTAACTCCATCATTACAGTCAACTCCTCTCAACGTCTCAAGTCCATTAGGGAAACTGCTGACAGCTGTAAGCTGGTCAGTGATCAGTTGGTAGCGGGAAAAGAAACAGAAGCGGTCTGCGGCGTCATACCACACCATAGCGTTCGTTTTAAAGAAAAAATGCAGCCATACGTAGCTCTGGCTACATAATTCATGCTCTCCAGAAATGTATACGGGGGTACGTTTTCACAATGAGCCTGTGTTACCAGTATTGTACATGGACACCTGATGCGTTAACTAAAAGAACAACCTATCAATTATTTTTACACTATACAAAAGGTACCAGAACAAAATATAATACAGATATGTCACAGCTTAAAAAGACAAAAGAAGAAAAGGCATGAATGGTCAGAAAAGGTGAAGTGGGTAAGAGCGCTGAAGAAATGAAATGATGGAGAGGCAGCAGTATAGGAGGAGGGTCATCAGTGATGTTTATAGCACAGTCTCCACAAGCACTCAAGCTGATACATTACGCTAATTAAAAGCAAAGGTGGCGAGGCAGAGAGCGGGGGAGAACCGCTGGATTTTAATGCATGAACTGAAAGCAGCCACCCTCGTCTGATGTTGAATGTTGGTCACAGGCTAAGTACAGAGCAGGAAAAAAAAAACAGCCCCGAGCTCTCACGGCAGGGCTCCGTGACCTGCCCAAGACATGGTATAAATTAGCACGGTAGCATAGGAAAATACGAGCGAATGTGCTCCAATTAATGCTTTGAAAAGATTACGCAGCAAATGCACGGAGCTCCCCTGATGGCACTCGAGAACAGAAGTGGCGGTGGCTTCTTATTAAGCGAGATGCCTGCTCATTTGGTGCACTGATATTAAAGGAGATCTGAATATGTCTGCATGCCAAACAAGCCTTTATTAAAGCAGTGAGGGCTGGCTGGGAGACTGCATCGAGGCTAATTTACCATGGTCTGTGTAACCTTCATGGAGACTCGAATCATCAATATCGGGCTAAGTTCGGTCTGTGTTAACTCTGAAGCTGAATCATCCTGAGCAACAAGGAGGAATTTTCATAAATGTCACTTGCATAATTTGTTGCAGGAGGGCAAAGGTTGGAGCTTTTGCTTGGAGAGCTGTATGATGATGAATGATATCGCCACATTCAGACAATTATGTGAAGATATATACCATTGTGGTCTGTGTATGCAATAAATGACCTGCTTCTTGCGAATTGCGAACACCCGAATTGAAAACTACCAGAAGTTGGGTTTGGAATAATACCGTGTTCTAACATGACATGATGCAATATAAAACCAGCAATGGTCAATTTGTCAGTCCAAATCAGATGTAGCAGACAAGACCTGACATATCAATAAAATATCACATCCAATCAGAAGAGTGTGTGGGGTGGAGCTCTCTCTGCAAGCACGCTGGACACACTGTGAACACTGGTAAAAATAATGTGTTGGATTTACTTATATTATGCAATATACTACCTGACAAAAGTCTTGTCGTCAATCCCAGTTGTAAGAGCAACAAATAAAAACTTGACTTCTAGTTGATCATTTGGAAAAGTGAGTGTTGAACTGCATCCCTATCATCACAAATACTGCAGAAGACCTATTGGAACCCGCATGGACCCAAGATTCTCATGGATATCTGTCAAGTTTGGTGAAGAAAATCATGGTTTGGGCTTACATTCAGTATGGGTGTGTGCGAGAGATCTGCAGAGTGGATGGCAACATCAACAGCCTGAGGTATCAAGATATTTGTGCTGCCCATTACATTACAAACCACAGGAGAGGGCAAATTCTTCAGCAGGATAGCGCTCTTGTTCCTGAAAGCAAAGAAGGTCAAGGTGCTCGAGGATTGGTCTGCCCAGTCACCAGAAATGAACATTATTGAGCGTGTCTGGGGTAAGATGATGGAGTAGGCATTGAAGATGAGCCACTTTTGATATCAAATGATCAACTAGAAGTCAACTTATTATTTGTTGTTGTTTCTAAAACTTCGACAGGCGACAAGGCTTTTGTCAGGCAGTGTAATTTGGCATAACCATTTTAAAGTAAAATGGAACGCGAAGCTATTTGTAAGAAAACCTTAGTTATGTATGTTTAATTATAAAAGTTAGCTTAATGTTCTATACCTACAAATATCAGAACACCAATTAAATTTACTTAGTAAATCCAAGTTCTGTCAAGTAGTTAATCCTAGTCGAAGCACTGCTTTATAAAGCTTTTTACAAACCCTTAACAAACCTTTTTTATTATGTTTATTTTATTTATTATTCATATTTTATTAATCATGCAACATGATTTTTAATAAACAGAGCTTTGTTACTTCAAAACTATTTAAAAACTTTTCAAATTGTGTGTGGGCATCAAAATAAAATGCTTATGTCTATGTAGTATTTAATTAATTGTATTTATTCAGCCCAGGCTCATTGGAAATACGTCCCTCTGAAAACATTTTTGCAAAACATAATCTACATTGCTTTGGGTTTGTTTTGTTGCCCGTTTCAGATGACATATCCAATTGTGGTGCTGTTTACATTTTTTGTTAATCTTAAATACCTTACCTGGGGTAAGATTTGTTGTTTGTTTCAGATATATGACATTCTTTCATATATTAGGCCTACATGTCCATGAGAAGGCGGGGTTTGCCATACAGCTAGATCACTTAGCAAACCACTGACTTAAACCCTTCCCTAAACCCAACCAATAGTGTTTTCAAAAGCAAACAAAAGAGAAAAGTGCACTGTGACCACATTGTTTTACCTTTATTTTACATTGCTTCTATCACTTTTGTGTAACCATGCTTCACCGAACTCAAACCCAAGTGCTCTGCATCTCAAAAAGTTATCCATATGGAGATGGATAGGTGAGGCAAAGATATTCAATTACAATTCAGATACACCATAAAGTTGTTTTGTGGTATTTGTTTGCTGTTGTGCAAAGAGCTGAATGAAAATAACACTATCCGTTGATAATATGTCCCTGTAAATTTCACAGTAAAAAATGATTAATTGACTTTCCTTAAAATAAGTGAGTAAACCTGTTGCTTATAAAACTGTTTGTTGACTTTACTTAAAAAGTGAGTAAACCAATTAAAGTTAAATCAATTTAAAAGTGCCAAGTTACAGCAAACTTACTTTCTTAAGTGAGGTAAATTATCAATTTTTTACAGTATACAATGCTGATTTTAAGGAAGAAACTCCTGTCAAATATACTGTGTATGTTCAAGTACCTGTACATTTTTGTGGTTTCAAAAAAAGATAGGCTAAAGCATGTATTTCATAAAAGCCTGTGCTGTATTTTTGAGATTTAGTGTCTAGACTTTAGTTAAACCTTACAGTATTTAGGTTTTTAGTTTGTTCAAACTACTTTTTTAAAATGAGCTGAAACAACTCAATTATTGATTTTTTTTTTCAGGACAACTTGGGATAACAATCCACTTAAATTTGTATAAATTAATAAATTAACTGAATTCCTTCACATACATCAAACCGATTTTGTGAAACCCAAGTATATAAAATAAAGTGTTTTATTTTGGTTAACATTTATACTATTAGCTTCCAGGGCTTGACATTAATACCCGCCAACCCACGAAATGTGGGTAGATTTCAGGGGTGGCGGGTAAGACAGACACTCCCACTAGCCACTTTGGCTGGTTAATATTAATTTTCCCAGATAATAATTCTTAAAAGCAGAGTTTGACAATAAGGATGGTCCAATGTGCATGCAACGGCGATCTTAGAATTAAGAAGCAACACGACTGACAAAAATAATTGCATCCGCACGAGCAATAGAAAGCAGGTGAATACCGAATGAGAGGATAATCACTGGCGATAACAGCTAAGGTGATGCGCGCAACTGTTTAAAACGCGTGCGCGCTCCCGTTTCCTTGCGTGAAGCAACTGTGTCTAGAAACACAACTTATGTAATCAGTTCTCTTTCAAATAGACAAGACAAAAAGTGATGAGCATGCACCCAGAGTCTTGCTGCTTTCAAGATTTCCAGATCTGTCTTTTTGTAAGCAGCTCCAGTTGGTTTTGCTTTAACCATTCTTTGAACAGATTATTTATGGGTCTAACGTTAACCGTGTGTGTGATCATCCTTTCATTATCACATGGTATGTTTTTTACCTGCTTTCTTTTGCGGTAATATGGTTTAACTATCATTTTTTACAATAACATTGCTTTAATGGGAGATTAACTCCCCATTTATGTGTAGTTAACTGGTGATCTGGGACCTTTAGCCAGGACAGATTATTGTGCATATGTTTTGTTAAATAAAAAGTATAGTATACAGCTATATTTTGCTTGTTTTGACAGATTTAAAATTAGTCGCTAAGATATAATTAATTATGTTTGGTCCGGTCAGAGATAAATTTGATAAACCCTTCATTTTGAGCTCTGAAAATTATGTGAAATAAAAACTAATTGTAATACCATGAAACCATTACCCATTTGCTCATGATTATTGAGCAAGCTCATACACGACACACAAAAAGTGAAATGAATGAGGAGGCATGTGGAGATAACACAAAATCTAAATCAAGTAATTTTAGTATATTAAAGTCATATTTATGTGTATAATAAATATATTTTCCCAACAATAAAATTGTGGCTAGTGAAAATGACGAGTGGCTAGTAATGTTGAAAATTAATAGCCACAGTGGCTTGTGATCAAAAAAGTTAATGTCAAACCCTGTTAGCTTCCATACTGAAAGATGGTCTTTCAGTCTGGTTAGACACTTAGAGCCTTATCATAAACCCTGCACAATAAGGTGCACGACAAGTATGGCGTGATTTGTTGCTATTTTCAGACCAGCACAACCTTAATTTTCACGTTTCCGCCACGTTATTTAAAGAGCAAATCTATTTGCACCACTTTATGGACTCATGAGTGTGCTGGTCTAAAAAGGAGGTGTGTTAAGGTGCATTGATGGCACGTTGCTCTTTTGAGGAACTAAAACAGATTGCGCCATTGACCAACTAAAATCTGCTCTGAAGTCCAGCACAGAGCGCGTTAGTTGTGTGCCTATGCCGGTCCAAATGCTTACACATTGCTTAATACACACAGGATGTACAGTAATACACAAATATCTTTACATATGAAAAGGATTAAAATGTTACAAAAATGATTATTTTCTACACAACTATAAAAACCACTACCTCCATGCCTTCTTCATGCAATTAAATATGTAGGCTAATGGATGTCTTCAGTGGACTGAGTTTCCACCCTTTCCTTACTCCATAAAAGTTAAGAAGTAAATAGTAAAAGTGAAGTAAAGAGAAAGTAAAGAGGCTGAATGGAGGAGGCTTGTTGTTTATCCTCGCACTGCAGATGGTCTGTTTAACTGTTTTCTTTCAAGTGAAGCATTCAGTTTTTCCACTTACAAATTCTGACATGTAAATAGCTAATGCGCCTTGGACACAACTGACTCTTAAAGGGAATGGGAGATGAGACTCTGATTGGTTTAATGCACATTATGCTCAAAACACACCCATAACTCATTAAGAGAATAAGCACAACTCTGTTAGACAGGGCGCAGACCTTATTTTTTTATCCTTAAAATAGCAAAAGTGGATTCGGACACACTCTTGATGCTTTTGGGCCATGAGCTTTAGACTTTGTGCTTAGATCATTAAAATAGAGCCCTAATTCATTATCTAAGGTTGATGTAAATCATATTCATCAAGGAACATACCAAAACAGTGTGTCGTTTGGTGTAGAAGGTGTGAAAAACAATGGAGGGCTTGACTATACCTGCTTAAGAGTGGAGAGTGTCTGCAGTCCAGTTGCCTTGGCAACCATAGTATGGCTGTTTCCAGGGCTTGGTTGAAGATTAAGTGCCAGTCCTGAGATGGCATGAACACGCAGCTCCACTATAGACACTTTCTCGTCGACCACGGAGAACTGCGTTTCACCCAGTACCGCCTCCACTGCCAGTGGGGATTCAACCTGAAACCAACCAAAAAACAACATGTGCTTTTACAGTGAGCAAGATGATGCAGGCACAAAGACAGTCTAAACAGAAGAAAGCATGGACACAATGCCCGTCAAACAGAAACATTTAGTGGGTAATCCCTAACATTCAAGATACAGCCCACTGAGTAAAGAAAGCACTGGGAAATACTGTACAGCTTCTCTCCAGAGAATGGCCAGCCATATAAATCCTCCATCTGACAGTTCAAACCCATTATGTCACTGTCTCCTCACCTCCTACCACCGCTCAAGGTCACAAGGGACTTTCCAAGTGAAAAGTCAAGTGGGGCGGCACGACTCGGAGGGTCAGAGAATCTCTCTTTTTTTGTTACCCAGTGTGTTTTTGCTGAACCAGAAGACCTTGGCAATCCCTAGAGCCACATACAGCGCCAAGTTAGACAAAGCAGCCCACAATTTTAGCCATGGTTTTTCTCTTTTCATAATTCAGGAAGATTAACTTGAACTCGCATTTTGCAAGACAAGAACAAGGCAGCCTACGTGGAGCATTTCTTGCCTTGGAAAAAAGACATAATCAGAGAGAGAAGTACATAGAGCTTGGATGAAATAATGTTTTTTGACTGAATCGTTGCCAGTAGTCTACTCTTCAGCAGGGGTGCATTTAGTTAGTTATGGGTCCCTGTGCTAAAGCTTTACCTCCCCAATTTCGGATGAGTGCTTTAAAGTGTGGAAGTTCATCTACTAAGTCCATTTTTAGATCTCTGCAGTATTTATTTTGCAATTTGGGTACAGACTGAGCTCTTCTGGAGTCAAGGAGAGGATGTTAATTAAAAAAAAGCCAAAGTGCTGTTGTATGAACTGAATCTGCAGTTTCAATCTGCCAATCACCAATATGCTATAAACACACTAGATCACAGCGTGCATGGAAGCATATCTAGAGCAATATTTATTTTAAAATGTAATATGCAAAATGGCAATGCAATATGTAGAATGTATTTATTTAATTACATTTGTATTCTGCATGACATGTAGAAAATATGGTGCAAAATTCATTAATTTTCCTTGAGCTTAGTCTCTATTTTAGAGGTCGCCACAGCGGAATGAACCACCAACTATTCCAGCATATGTTTTACACAGCGGATGCCCTATCAGCCACAACCTAGTACTGGGAAATGTGCAAAATGATTATATGATTAATGAATATGATTAATGAAGTATGTATGATTAATGAATATATTAATTAAATATAATTAAATTAAATTATTTACATTTGCCTTTTCAAACCACCATTTTAAATGGTGAATTACATTCTAATTTGAATGCAGTATAAGTTAGCATATTAAATTGAAAAGTGTGAAGAAGTCTCACACATATGAAAGTCTCACACTTATGCCAAGCTTAGACTGCATGATTTTAGCCCAGATTTTGACTCGCCGACAGGTTTTGAGAAATTGCTTACAAAAGCCTGAAATCACAGGCAAATCGGTGGCCATTCACTTGAGTAACAATCACACAGTGTGAACTATCAAAGATGTGATCTGAGAGAATTGCCAATGAGTCGCCGACACCAGTGACAGATTTGGCATGCTAAATATCTGAAGCTGTCGGTGATTCAAATCATGTCGTGTGAACTATGTTCTGATAGAAAATAACATTGGGGATTACCTACAGCCAATGAAAGAGCAGCAGCCACTAGTATGAGTATCTGCAGGCCAGCGGGAGATTTACGGAGAAGTTAAACGAGCTTCTTTTTAGTCTATTTGGACCCAAGAAATTAAGAAAAAACTAGTGGAGATTTGGCAGGAGCACCCGTTTCTGTTTGACAAGTCATCTGAGCAATATCATAACTGCCTCAAAAAAAAGTAAGATTTTAGAGAAATTGCTAATTCCCTTCAAAACCCAGGTGAGCACGATAAATTACATTTTATACCCCACTAAAGGCTTCTTTCTCATTATGTAGTTAATACAAAAAGATATACTACATGACCTCATTCAATTAACAGCCATTAAAATAGACCAGATTTCTATTTAATAGAAATAGAAATATTATTTTTTTTCTGAATAATTTAGAGAAATGTTTGAAGTTTTTTTTTTTTTTTAAATGTAAGTCTAGTTTTTTTAAGTGACATCGATATCCAAGGGGTATGTGGTTCACAGTGAGTTTACTCAATTTACACTTACAAGTGCATTGTGCATAACCAGTTGCCTCATCATTTAAAGTTGTCACTATTTGAAACACTATTCGTGTTTTTCAAAGTTTTAAGTTCGCATTGGCAATTTTTCTCATTATGTTCTCCATTGCACGTGGCTGAAAATCTCTATGCGCAAGGCATCACTGGCGCTTTTTTTTGGGCCCCGACGAGCTTGGGTTTAAAAGCAGGGCTCTAATTTTCAGCAAACTTTTTTAAAAATATTTAAATAATAATAATAATAATAATAATTATTATTATTATTATTATTATTATTATTATTATTATTATTAATAATAATAATAATAATAATAGTTTAATCTATTTATTATTATTATTATTATTATTATTTAATCTTAATTATTAAATATTTTTTTAAACTGATTTTACATAAGAGAGGTCATATTAAGTTGAATATTGTATAATACTTTAATTAGTATCCTCTCCTTGACTCCAGCACCTCGCAGTAAGAAGGTCGCTGGTTCGAGTCCCAACTGGGCCAGTTGGCATTTCTGTGTGGAGGTTGCATGTTCTCCCTGTGTTGTCGTGGGTTTTCTCTGGGTGCTCTGGTTTCTCCCATAGTCCAAAGACATGCGCTATAGGTGAATTAAATAAACTAAATTGGCCGTAGTGTATGTTCGAATATGTGACTGTGAGAATGTATGGGTGTTTCCCAATAGTGGGTTGCGGTTGGAAGGGCATCCGCTATGTAAAACTTATATAGGAATAGTTGGCGGTTCTTTCCACTGTGGCGACCCCTGATAAATGACTAAGCTGAAGGAAAAGGACTAAATTAATGAATGAACTTCATCCATTTTAATAATAATAATAACAATATTTTTTGCTACAAATATCAAAATATATTTGCGAACTGAGCTCATTATCTCGTCTTCTTCAATTATATCTATTCCAAACAAAGAACAATAATATTACCTTCATATATATAATTGACTGAATCACGGCAGCGTCAGAGATGGTCACACTTAACCACACAGGAGGCAGCAAAGCAAATTTTTCTTCTGACAATTTAGCCCATAATGACTTTTAATGGTGTTCAAAAATCGCCAACCTCTGCTGCAAACATTTTTCCATCCAAGCCGCTATTACTTCCCTCTTCAGAATTATCCATCTCCAGCTAAAAGCTCTCGATGTTGATGCCGGTTTATGAACTTGCCATGCTGCTGATTATACTTCATCTGTGAAGAGGCCATCTTTTTGGCATATCAGCCATTTTTCTCTTGTGGAGGAACACAGTGCTCTCTTGGCATGCTGTGGGCAATGGTGAAGATGAACCCGGGCATTTCCTGATCCAGACGAGGCTTGCGAGAGACCCATACGTCACAGATGCACATTGTTTATGTCCCAATGCGCTAATGTTTTGTAGCAGACTGTTACAGTTCATTGACCATCCAGTCCTATACAATCCTCTCCCTCCTTTCCTCTGACTGGATGTAGACCAGGGGAGAAAGGCAGATTAATGTATAATTGAACTGAACTGTTTTTTGTTTCTGCATTTTTTATTTTCTAAGTTCAAGGCGAGCTTCAAAGCTATGGTAACATTTGAAGGAGAGAAAACCAATGACAGATTGAAAATAGGGAAGCTAACAAGTAATTCTTGTAGAATGGCTCATTTGTTTGGTATCCAGTCACTTGTAATTAGTTTTATTATACTTGCTGATGTACCTGCTTTTGATCTTTGCATTATAACCAGAGCAATGGATGCTTGAATAGAGCCTGTTCAAAGGCTAAAAAAGCATCTGCCTATTCCTCCAAAAGCTAATTACTGTACAAGATGGGCCTGGTAGGCCAATTAAAAGGATGGTTTAGCCAAAAAATTACAATTTGCTGTTCATCTTCACCTTACAAAATGTGGGAAATATTTAAAAAAATCTATTCATCTAACCATCCATCCATCCATCCATCCATCCAAAAAAGCTTAAATCATCCATCCATATATCTATCCATCCAAAAAATTGAAATCATCCATCCATCCCTCCCTCCCTCCCTCCCTCCCTCCCTCCCTCCCTCCCTCCCTCTCTCTCTCTCTCTCTCTCTCTCTCTCTCTCTCTCTCTCTCTCTCTCTCTCTCTCTCTCTCTCTCTCTCTCTATCTATCTATCTATCTATCTATCTATCTATCTATATATATATATATATATATATATATATATATATATATATATATATATATATATATATATATATATATATATATATATCCTATCTATCTATTTATCCATCCATCCATCCAAAAAGCTGAAATCATCCATCCATCCATCTACCCATTTATCCATCTATAAAAGCTAAAATCATCCATCCATACATCCATTAATCCATCCATCCATCCATCTAAAAAAAGCAAAAATCATCCATCCATCCATCCATCCATCCATCCATCATCCATCCAAAAAACCCTGAAATCCTCCATCCATCATCCATCCGTCCAAAAAACCCTGAAATAATCTATCCATTCATCCATCCAAAAAAGCGAAAATCATCCATTCATCCATCCATCCATCCAAAAAAACTGAAATCCCCTATCCATCATCCACCCATCTAAAAAACCATGATATCTTTCCATCTATCCATTCATCCATCTAAAAGCTGAAATCCTCCATCCATCAATCCATCCATCCATCCATCCATCCAAAAAGCTGAAATCATCCATTCATCCATCCATCCATCCACCCATTCAAAAAGCGAAAATCATCCATTCATCCATCCATCCATAAAAACTGAAATCCCCTATCCATCATCCACTCATCTAAAAAACCATGATATCTTTCCATCTATCCATTCATCCATCTAAAAGCTGAAATCCTCCATCCATCCATCAATCCATCCATCCATCCATCCATCCATCCATCCAAAAAGCTGAAATCATCCATTCATCCATCCATCCATCCAAAAAAAACTGAAATCCCCTATCCATCATCCACCCATCTAAAAAACCATGATATATTTCCATCTATCCATTCATCCATCTAAAAGCTGAAATCCTCCATCCATCAATCAATCCATCCATCCATCCATCCATCCATCCGAAGAAGCTAAAATCATCCATCCATCCACCCATCCAAAAAGCTAAAAACCTTCTATCCATCTATACAAAAAATCTGAAATCTTCTATCCATCCAAAAAAACTGTGAAAGCATTTATCCATCCATCCATCCAGTCATTCATGCAAAAAAGCTGAATCATCCATCCATCCAAAAAACCCTTAAATCATCCATCCATCTATCTATCCATCATCCATCCATCCATCAAAGCTGAAATCATCCATCCATACATCCATCCATATATCCATCAATCCAAAAAAGCAGAAATCTTCTGTCCATCCATCCATCCATCCAAAAAAGCTGAAATCATCCATCCATCCAAAAACTAAAATCATCTATCCATCCTTCCATCCAAAAACCTGAAATCATCCATCCATCCATCCATCCAAAAAATCTTAAATCATTCATCCATCCATCCATCCAAAAAAGTGGAATCGTCCATCTATCCAACCATACAAAAAACTGAAATCATCCATACACCCATCCATCCATCCATCCCTCCATCCATCCATCCATCCATCCATCCATCCAAAAAGCTGAAATCATCCATCCATCCATCCATCCATCCACCCATTCAAAAAGCTAAAATCATTAATCTATCCATCCATCCATCCAGAAAAAAGCTGAAATTATCTATCCATCCATCCAAAAAAACGGAGAAGCTGAAATCATTCCTCCATTCATCCATCCATCCACCCATCGGAAAAAAGCAGAAATTATCTATCCATCCATCTATCCATCAAAAGCTGAAATTATCCATCCATCCATCCAAAAAGCTGAAATTATCCATCCATTCATCCATCCATCCAAATGTAATCATGTAATCATCCATCCTTCCATCCATCTATCCAAAAAAGTTTAAATCATCCATCCTTCCATCTATCTATCCATTCATTCACCCATCCATCCTTCCATCCATCCATCCATCCATCCAAAAAAGCTGAAATCATTCATCCATCCATCCATCCAAAAAAGCGGAATCATCCATCCATCCATACAAAAAACTGATATTATCCATCCATCCATCCATCCAAGAAGCTGAAATTAACCATCCATGCATCCATATTTTCAGTGGAAACCATGGATCTGGTTGATTCATGAAACAAAAGTCACTTTAAGAGCTAAATCTTTTCATTAGATTTTTCCAATATTTAGATTTAGTGGCATTTATTAAAATTACGATAAGCAATTTGAGTTTAAGATGCTGTAAAGACACTAATGTACAGGACATACAGTATATGGTTCCAAAAACACTTTGCAATAATATATTAGTTATCGTTAGTTAATGTATTTACTAAACTGAACGAACAATGTAACTAATTGCTTGTAAGATTAGTATTGTACATGAAATGCTTCTATAGCTGATTTCACAGGAATATTAGAGCTAAGCCAGTGCTGAGAATGGGTCAACGATACCTTCTGCTGTTTCTAAGCTCCCAAAAAACAATGTGTCGTAGTAGACGTTCAAAGCTGATGTCAATTTGTTTTTGTACTCAGGTCATAATGACGGGTGGATGAGTGCTGTGGCAGATGAAGATCAAAGACCCACCAAATAAGCTAAAAAAGCCCTGGTGTGTCTCACTTATAAACATCATTATTCATACCTTTTTTTCTTTCTTTTTTTGTGGGTGAAATCCTGCTCTGTTCTCAGCCTTGTTTATTTTCAGCTCACATTCAGCAAAAAACAAAAAAAACATTTGAAATCTGCATTGGCCATTAATTATTAATGACCTTTGCAGTTTTCCCTAGTTTAATTAGCAAACTTTTCCCTTTTATGCTCAAATTTGTTTATGAGGGAAAACAGATACTTCGCGAAGCCAAACAACAGTCAACATCTGCGAAAGAGGTGTGATCAAACTGTCACGAGCGATCAAAACTCTCTCTGCTTGAGCACAATGAATTGATTGTGTGCTGATTCAATGGAGAGAGAAAACTTCACTTTCAAGAATGATTCCCTCAATTTAACACTATTGAAGTTTTGGAAGACAGAGATAATTCTCTTCCCAAACATCCCAGTTTCTGAATAGCCTACTGGGACGTAATATGCATATGAATAGCTTTCTAAAGCGGCATTAAAAGATAAAGACAGCAGGGGAGCAACCTCATATTCATTATTTAAAAAAAAACATTGTTTAAAAAAGGTCTTCAGAATTTTAAATAAACACACTCTTTGTTAATTTTTATATGTAAACTAAATGTACATTATTAGCAATCTGATATGCCTGTTTAAAAACAATTAACCAAAAAAGTTTGACTCTGTTTCCTAGTGATGGGTTGTAGCTGGAAGGGCATCCGCTTCGAAAAACATATGCTGGATAAATTGGTGGTTCATTTCACTGTGGCGACCCCAGATTAATAAAGGCACTAAGCCGAAAAGAAAATGAATGAATGATTAAATGATTGACTCTGGACTCTTTTGAAAATAAATTAAAAGACAAAGATGAGTAAACAGTATTGATCTTCAAATTTCAATCCCATTTGTTGTTTCAAAACCACAATATAAAATAAAACAAAGTGAAACAAAAACAAAAGTCAAAAACAATAATATTACAAAAAAATAATAAAATACAATAAAATAAACAAAAACAATTGTAGGAAAAATCAAAGATGTGAAAACAGTAACTTCAATCCTCTTTGCTTTTCCAGAAACACAAATAAAAAATGAAATAAATAAAAAGTGAAACAAAATCGAAAAAAAAAAAAAAAACTATTAAATTAAATTAAATAAATAAACAAGACTTAAATATTTGTAAGAAAAAAAAATGAAAAAGCAGTATTAATCTTCAATACCATTTGCTGTTTCAGAAACACAAAATGAAATGAAACTAAAAAATAAAAAAACAATGTGAAACAACACAAAACAAAAAAAAAACAATACTATTAAATAAAAAAATAAATACAAGTAAAATAAAATAAATAAACAGGACTAAAATAATTGTTAAAAAAACAAAAAACAAAAATGAAAAAACAGCATTGATCTTCAATCCCATTTGCTGTTCAAGAAACACAAAATAAAATGAAACAAACAAACAACAACAAAAAAACAATGTGAAACAAAACTGAACAAAAACAAAACTATTAATAAATAAAATGAAAAAAAATAATCTAATAAAATAATAAACAAAATTGTAAGAAAAAAAAAACTAAGATAAGAAAAACAGCAAAAAACAGTATCAATCTTTAATCCCATTTGCTATTCCAGAAACAGAAAATGAAATGAAAGAAACAAACCAGTAAAACCCTGTAAAACAAAACAGAACAAAAAACTAAACTATCAATACATAAAATGAAAAGTAACATAAAATAAAATAAACAAGACTAAAATAATTGTAAGAAAAAAAAAACAATAAAAAGCATTATTGATCTACAATCCCAATCACTGTTCCAGAAACTCAACATAAAATTAAACAAAAAATAAAGCAATGTGAATCAAAACAGAACAAAAAACAAAACTATAAAATAAAATAAATAAATAAACAAGACTAAAATAACTGTAAGAAAACAAAATAAGAAAACAGTATTGATCTTCAACCACATTTGCTGTTCCAGAAACCCAAAACAAACAAACAAAAAAGTTTAACAATGTGAAACAAAACAAAAAATAAAACCTTCAAATAATAATAAAAATAAAATGAAAAATAACAGAAAATAAAATAATAAAGAAGACAAAAATAATTGTGAGCAAAAAAAAAATAAGAAAAGATTATTGATCTTCAATCCCATTTGCTGTTCCAGAAACACAAAATAAAACGAAACAAAAATAAATTAATAAAACAAATGAAACAAAAACAGAACAAAAAATATCTAAAATCAAATAAATAAACATAACTAAAATAATCTTCAATCGCATTTGCTGCATAAAATAAATAAAATCAAATGAAACATAACGTAAAATAAAATAATAAACAAGACTAAAATATTTGTAAGACAAAAAGATGAGAAAACAGTATTGATTTTCAATCCAATTTGCTGTTTTAGAAACACAAAATAAAAAAATTGTGAAACAAAACAAAAAACAAAACTATAAAATAAAATCAGGCGACTCAGTGGCGCAGTGGGTAGCACGTTTGCCTCACAACAAGAAGGTCGCTGGTTTGAGCCTCGGCTGGGTGAGTTGGCATTTGTGGAGTTTGCATGTTCTAGTTCGTATGGGTTTCCTCCGGGTGCTCCGGTTTCCCCCACAGTCCAAAGACAATTGGGTAAACTAAAATTGATCGTATTGTATGAGTGTCTGTGAATGAGTGTGTAAGGATGTTTCCCAGTGATGGGTTGCAGCTGGAAGGGCATCCGCTGCATAAAACATATGCTGGATAAGTTGGTGGTTCATTCCGCTGTGGCGACCCTAGATTAATAAAGGGACTAAGCCGAAAAGAAAATGAATGAATGAATGAAAATAAACTGAAAAATAACAAAAAATAAAATAACAAATAAGACTAAAATAATTTTATAAAAACCAAAAATAAGGATAAGAAAATAGTATTGATCCTCACTCTCATTTGCTGTTCCAGTAACAAAAAAAAAACATAATAAACAATAAAAGTAATTAATTATTATTATTAAACAATAATAATTAAAAAATTAAGTAAATAAGAAAAAAATATTTGAAAGAAAAAAGAAAAATCTACAATCCCATCTGATGTTCCATTCATCCATCCATCAATTCATTCATATTCCTTTGGCTTAGTCCTTTATTTATCAGGAGTCGCCACAGCGTAATGAACCGCCAACTATTCTGACATATGTTTTACGCAGTGGATGCCCTTCCAGCCGCAACCCACTACTGGAAATATTTGCCTATATGTCCAGTCGCAACCCACAACTGAGAATATTTGCCTAAATTTCCATCCGCAACCCACTACTGGAAATATTTGCCTATATGTCGGGCTGCAACCCACTACTGGTAATATTTGCCTATACTGTATGTCCGGCTGCAACCCACAACTGGGAATATTTGTCTATATGTCCAGCCGCAACCCACTACTGGGAATATTTGAATATGTGTTCCAGAAACACAAAATTTAAATAAATAAATAAACAAACAATTAATAATGAAACAATGTAAGACAAAACAGAACATAATACAAAACTATAAAATAAAATAAACATCAAATAAAAAAAAACAAAAAAAAACAAATGTTAAATAAAACAGGCCCTGTGCTAGTGCTTAAAAATGTAACACCAGGGAGGAATATAAAGTTTGTACTTGAATATATACGAGACAGTAAAAAGGCTTGAATAATTGTCCCTCAGACACTTTGCATTATGTCTCGACAGGTATAATATCCCTGAGTAAGGACCTGTTGTCCAATAATTTTTGTATGAAGAGAATGTAATCTAGCAAATTAAATTGAATATATATTGCATGGTATTTTATGCTACTGAGAGCTTACTAAAACACATTTTTATCCCCCCATCAATCCTGCATTTAGAATTTTATTTGTGTTCTACCTTCAGAGTAGATGATCCAAGCTCATTGGCCACTAGCACTGTCCTGTCCACCAGCTCGGCCACCCGTCCATCCACCACTTTCAGGGAGTCTTGCACCAGCTCCGTCACATCCACTTGCCAGTCTGGACCCAGCATGGTGATCATCTGGTTTGTGCCTTCGGATGAAGTTGTGTGAAACTGGGTCAAAACCTTAATCTGGGCCCTCTGGTACTGGAGTGTACATCCTCGGCTCACTTTACGGTCATCGTCATCGTCGTCGTCACTGTCTCTGGCCGTTCTGAGAAGATGATTGACAGGTCGTAGTGAGTAAGACATTCACAAACCTACGTTACACTCACTTCCATTCACATACAAAGATTGTTTGTCCTTTACTATTTATTATGTGTCAAGTTATAGAAAAATGTTAGACAAAGAGCAAAATAATCCTATTTTACCTTTTTGAAGTAAGATTATTTTGTTTATGCCATTGGCAGATTATTTTTGCTTGTTTTAGGGTGCATTCACACCTGTAGATTGACTTATTTTCTTTTCCCGAAACAGGGATTAAAATTGTTACAATGCTGCTTTTTGTTATTGGTGTGGTACTATTTATGTTTCAAGTTATAGCCCAAATGTTAGACAAAAAGAAGATCTCTTCTAAAATTATATTTTAGAAAAAACAAACACGATTTTGGTCATTAAACACCATTCACATAATTTACAAAAGGATAAGCAAGTAGATTTCCATATTGTGAATTTATAATTCTATAATCCAAGTTAGAAAATGAGTAACTTTCAATACAAATGAAGACAGATGATGAGGAAAGAAAGATTATGAAGACCAATATTTTTGTGTAATGCTCCAGACAACTGTCACAACATTCTTGTTACATGTTGTGACAGTATCAACAAACATTTTAATGAAAAAATGGTGAAGGAATTAATATTGATCACATTATGTCAAAATATATTGTGAATATTACTCACATTATTGATATTACAAATATACAATCAATGATAAATTAATATTGCATTGAAAATATATTGTCATCACATGCAAAATCATAGCTTTTTTCACACATGCAGACCTTTCCGAAAAATTACCGTCATTTTTCCGGAAAGGTCTGCATGTGTGAACAGGCCCTTTTTGAAAATACCGGTAAATTTGTTTAGGCAATCGTCCAGAAAGAGAAATTGTAACTTTACCGGTAGTTTGCCAGAATGCTGCTCTGTGTGAAGAAAGATTGCCGGAAAGAGCGCATTCACGTCTAGAATCCACTGATGTGAGACGTCTACTCCAGCCAATCAGAACATTCAGACGCATTCACATCCACATCGCTTATGAAAATAAAAGCCTTTGAATATTTTTCCAGACAAATTTAGCTGCTAGATGTTAGTCAGATAACGTTTCTACAGTATGTTCCCTCCGAATGCCAACTGTGTAAAAAAATTGCAATAAAATGCTTATGATATGATAAACCGCTGTTTGTTTACCTTCGAGCTCAGCTTTAGTTGCTTGAGGCGTGTGCACGGAAAGCAGCCATTGAACGCCAACACACACACACATATTTTGTACATCTCAACATGCAAAAGTGTTCCTTCATGTTTTTATCAAAGTTGTTCACAATACTTACCCATCCACAGAATTTGTAATGTAGGCAAATGGGTAAACGTTTAGCTGTGGTTCGCACTTCTGCCTTTAAATGTCTCTGGGACAAAGCAGCTGCATGAACGCTAAAGCTTTAAATAAAAGTGAAATCATCTACAAAGCCCCCGACCACTTCTATGTTTACAAATACAAGCACAGCTGTCTAGAGCTCATATCTGGTTAATGGTGTCAGAATTTACTAGTATTTTAGAATGAATGTGTGAATGGTCTTTTCCGGAAAAAATTCTGGAATGTCTTTGCCTGTGTGAACAGCGCTTTTTTGAATATTTACCGGTATCGCCTATGAAAGAGGCTCATGTTAATATTAGCCATTTCCATTCGCATTGGGCTGCCGATAAACCTGTCAGGCTTTATTATGCAGTAACAACCACCTAGATGTACTTTATCCTTTACATAGCAAGCACAATTTTGGATTTTCATAATGCATTAGTTAACGACTGATTAACAAATGCTGTAAAAGCATTGCACATTCTTACTTTGTATGAAACCTTATTGTAAAGTGACCAAAATGCTAACAATAAAAATACACTCAGGGTTCCTGTAGGTTTCATTAAGTCAAATATAAGAATTTTTAGGACCATTTCAAATGAAATTTCAGACTCATAAAGAGCTAAATACTGAGGATTTTATTTTCTAATGGCCTAGTTGGGTATAATTAAAAGAAGTTCACTTGCTTCATTGTCAAAAAAACGTTGACTGGCTGCTCTACCAAATGGTTCACCATGTTTTGACTGTTTTAAATATTGACTGTTAAAGTCATTTAAAGAATGACTATTTTAAATAATGGCTTACACATACACCTTGTTGGTTTACAAAAAAAAAAAAAAATTAAATCAAACAAGCATAATCCTGTTGCACTACTAGACTTGATTTTGTTTTTTATTGTAAAAACAAACAAACAAACTAACAAAAAAATGAGAAAGCATGTTAAATGAGAATCCGAAATATTTTATGGCATACTTCAAAAAATAAAGATGATTTAGTATTCAGAAATTTTTTATTTTGAATATATATACATATACATATATATATATATATATATATATATATATATATATATATATATATATATATATATATATATATATATATATATATATTAATAAATTGGTCCTATAATTTTTTCAGATTTGTCATAGTATACGTATTAATTTGGGTACTTTTACCATAAACTGACATACTATATCAACCATTTGGTAGAGGCTGATGTTTTAGAAATTATGGGAGGTGTTGAAGAAAAATGCATTCAGTGTGTTAACATAATTATTTTTCTTGGTGGGGTAGTTAAGGGTTGAAATGGATTTTTTATTTTTTATTTTTGTAAATTTACATGGACTTAGCAAAATTAAGACCTGTTAAAAAAAAATTAAGACCTACAACACAATATTTAAGGCCTAATATGTTGTATTTGAAATGTAAGACATTTGCAGACACTGTTTTTTCACTCTTTAATGTAAACTTTAAATGTGAAATGATGCACAAAAGCTTATATGAGTAATAATAATTCAGACACATAGCGGATGATGCTATAAGATACTGTACCACCATTTCTACTCTGTGATTCGCACATATCTACAAATGTGAATTATTTGTTACTGAATTTGTATTTATTTCAGACATTGAGTGTTAAAATAACAATATGCAAACAATCCTCCATTTTAGAGAATTCCACCTAACACAATATATAGCCAAAGTCCCATTATCATAAAGTTTATCAGCCTGATACCCATTTCAAGGACATTTTGCATCAGCATGTTTTGTGTGCTTCATACATCTTTATATTTTTTGTTCAAATAGCGTTTCTAGTCCAATAAAAAAAAAAAAAATCTTGAATCAAGAAGCGTTTTCTAGACAAGCAAACAATATTGTCTTGTTTTCAGAAATAATGTCAAAATTAAGTGAGTTTTCATTAAAACAAGCAAAATAATCTGACAAATGTGTTCATTTTCATGTAAAATTATTTTGCTTATCGAATTGGCAAATTAGTTTGCTTGTTTTAGAGAAAAACACTTAATTTTGACATATTACTTCTGAAAACAAGGCTGTGTTTTTTGCTTGTCTAGAAAAGGTTTTACATATTAGGACGAAAAAGTTGAGTAAGAAGGGCATTTTTTTTCTGCAGTGTATCTAATCTGTGTCTCCATGCACGTGAAGTAAGCGAGAGTAATGCCTGGCTGTATCTTAAAAGCCGAACGCAACTTCATCCATTCTACACACATAACTAATTAATCAAACAACTGGAGATGCAGAGACAGCTGTCTTCCTGCGACTGACAAAGCATGCCCTACTTATCGATTAGCCTAAATTAAGCTGAATGTAAAGCACCGTGTTAGCATGTAAGGGGACACACTGGTACTACTCAGCAACAAAGAATGACTGACAGACACACAAACGCATCAGTAGAAGACTCATAAAAGCTTGGTCTCTTCTGAGTTTTACACCGGCGCCTGTCTTGAGGTAATAATGTGTTTGTGAACTTGTACCTTATATTGTCGAACTAATATCTAATTTTTTTGTGTACATGAATAATAATTCAGCAACACACACACACACACACACACACACACACACACACACACACACACACACACACACACACACACACACACACATTTATATATATATATATATATATATATATATATATATATATATATATATATATATATATATATATATATATATATATATATATATATATTTGTACAACAGTTATGTTTGGTTCTTAAATCTCATTGGCTAATAACTGTGCCACTTTACTCATGTGTATTACTCCGCCCACATAGAGTGACAGCAGATCAATAAACTCACTACAGTTTGACGAATATTGCAGCTGTTTTTGTAGGCAAGAATGTAGTTGTGTAGATTGTAACTATGCAGCTTATTTATTAAGGATAGTGCCTATTTAAAATATTTATAATTTCTGAGATTCAGCATATTGGTGGCCATCAGCCTGTCATATTGAGCAGAGCAAAAACGGTTGACATTCTGCCACAAGATGGCGACAGAGACCACATAAGTCTTTAGGGGAGAAAAACACAACATAAATTTCAAACTACACCTGAACAAATCATTATTGAACAGTTTTTTGTATGTTTTAGTGCTGTGTTTATACCATAGTTATCTGGTGTTTGCTTTTTCTGCGTTAATAATTGCAATATCCCGATTGCAACAGAGACATACTGGGAAATCTTTGTAGACTGATGGAATTTCATGCCATTCAGCCTTATAATCTTTAAATGTGAGCAAAATCACTTGTTTTGTCATAACTTTTTAGACGTTGTGCTAGAGCAGTGGTTCCCAAAGTGGGGGTCGGGACCCCCTGGAGGGTCACAGTACAATGACAGGGGGTCACTTGGTGATTTCTAAAAGTCAAATCATTTTTATTAAACCATTTAAATGACCATATTTTAACCATGACCCACAGAAGATAAAATAGTAGTTTTTAAAAATAAAAACAACAACATGTAAATGAAAAGCCATCAGCCTTTAAATAATTTTGTTCATAGGATTGGTGTGTTAACATTAGATTAACAACAAAGCAATAGCGTCAGCTGCAGCTGCAGCAGATTGATTTTATAGCACCAGGTTGAACTTTATGGCAATCAAATACATAAAAAAAAAAAAAAATACAAGCCACAACTAAACATTGAGAATGATCTCTGATGGTCGGTCTCCAAAATTAAACCAAGAATAGACTTGTTCTGAAAACATTGTCTCCACTATTCTCTTTAGCTCAGGTTAATATTAAATAAAAAAAAATGACTAGAAAAATAATATGGTTGTTAGGCTGTTGCACCTTTGTGTGTGTTGTCAATATGCTCATGTTTATATAGACCTATTGTTGTGTGAGCAACGTTTGTATATTTATTACCACCGCCAAGGAATTTGGGGGTTGCGAATCACTGACATTATTTTAGGGGTCACAGGCTGAAAAGTTTGGCAACCCCTGTGCTAGAGAATCATTCAAATACTAGTTCTAAAGTGATGTTTGTGAATTTGCAACGGTTTCTGCTGTTCTGTCTGTCAGGTGCAGATATGAATGAGTGGCGGAAGAAAGTAGCTCCTTATACAAAAAGGTTTTTGAGACTCTCCGTGATTGATTTTCTTTATATATACACAATTATAACGTCGAACTGTTGTATAAATGCAATATCACACCCATAGCAGTGTGAAACGGCTATACATCGTCTCTGTTGGGGCATTAAGGCACTTAATGCGGCTACGGCTTTGAGCCAACGCTGGAGGCATCAGTGCCAACATACAGCCATATCGCACTGCTACTCATGTAATATTGCTCATATATATATATATATATATATATATATATATATATATATATATATATATATATATATATATATATATATATATATATATATATTTATTTATAAATCTAATTCTCTGATTGATTTATCCAGACTGTTAAATTTATGTCCAGCAATTAAGGAAGTTCATACGTAACTATAATAAATTTACATAAAAATGAAAAGTAATCTCTTACTTTAGTTTTTCAGCTGAAAAGTAATTTAATTACAATATCTAGTGTCTTTATATCTAATTTCACCCAATATTAGCACATACACAACACACCTAGATAGTGCACACATACACACATTTGAACTGATGTTAGATTCAGTATCAATAAAGCGATTGATATCACAAAAAATGAATAATGTGAAAATAACTGAAAGATACTGGACTTGTTTTTGAAGCTGCATTTGCATATTTCATTATATTTTCACTAGAAAGCAGCTAGTGTTAGTGTTACAAAGAGTAGCTGTTGATCAGCACTTTGGTCTGAGTTTTACACCGCCGTCTGTTTCCATGGAGGTAAAAATCAAGAGTTTTTTTTTTTTGTTTTGTTTGCATCAGTTGAACCTGCCAGACTGAAATGCTGCATGTTCTTGAGGACGGTCGTGTTTTCTAGTCTCCTCATGCAGGTTAATTTGAGTCTCTGAGCTGAGAAACACACCTCAAGAATGGGGCTTTGCTTGAACTCATTAGGGTGTCAAGAAAACTGAAGATTTCATGCACCAGGAACCTGCTCATCCAATAAAAAACGGTGTCCAGTTTTTGCAGACACATCATTGTTTCAGCAGTTTAGTGAGCCACATCAATCAATCGGTGTGGAAGGCCAATGTGAGAAACCTGCCCACTGACACGTATTTACATCGAGCAATGTAGCGGAATGAAATGGACAGGCCAGTAGAAATGAAAAAGAAACGGGTAAACAGATGAGAATAAGGCATTATTCAGACAGGACTCTTTGGTATAACTGAATCGGTTTCTGAACTGAATACAATCTAATTTATGAAAATGTAACATGCATATAATGGAATGTAATTACGATATACCCAAAACTGACAAGTCTGTTGATAACAAGTGGATTTTTTGTTGTTTTTAAGCTGTATAAAATTCATTCATTCATTCATTCATTCATTCATTCATTCATTCATTCATTCATTCATTTTCCTTCAGCTTAGTCCTTTTATTTGCCAACTTATCCAGCATATATTTTACACACCGATGCCCTTCCAGCTGCAACCCAGTACTGGGAAACACCCATACACTCATTCACACACATATACTACGACAAATTAAGTTTATTCAATTCACCTGTACCGCATGTCTTTGTCTGTGGGAGAAACCGGAGCACCCAGAGGAAACCCATGCAAACACGAGGACAACATGCAAACTCCACACAGAAAAGCCAACTGACCCAGCCGGGACTCGAACCAGCAAACTTCTTGCTGTGAGGCAACAGCGCTAACCCCCGAGCCACCATGCCACTTACGGTATAATCTTAATAATATGTTGATTTGTTTTTGGGTAAATATGACAAGCAACCTATAGTCATTTCTAGTCAGTCACAGACTGTTTATAGCTAATAATAGTGCAATAATGCAACATCTGTAGCCTCAAACATCCTGAACCTTCCTTCTCCCCTTGAGTGAAAAAAATCAGCTACAACATTATTAAATGAATGTTAACAGACGTAAACATACATGAGAGAGGAATGACCTTTTTTTGTTTTAGAAGATCAAATTGCGACAAAACGATGTGGGAAAAAGCAGGATGCAACTACACTGTGAACAATGCTGGGTTCCACACAATCAATTTGTGTTGAGGCAACATGAGGGAATTAACCCTTGAACTGCCCCACCAAGAAAAAAAAAATGGATTGCATTTCTTAACTCCTAATGTCACTGTTTAACACACTCAATGCATTTTTTGTTCCTCAACACATACCATAATTTCTAAATTATCAACCTCTACCAAATGGTTGATATGTCGGTTTATGGTAAAAGTACTGGAATTAATACACTATGAAAAATCTGAAAATATGAAGTGTAAGATCAATTTAAAAAAAATATTCAAAATAAAACATTTTTGAACACTAAATTATCTTTATTTTTTGCTATAAAATATTTCAGATTCTCATTAAACATTCTTTTTTTTTTTACAATAAAACCAAAATCAAGTGTAGTAGTGCAACAGAATTATGATTAATTTTATTTATCATTCAAACAGCAAACATAATTGTTTGAGTGTATCTTTTTGGGTAACCTTTTACTTGAAGGATGCTTACATAAGACTGCCATTGAACTATTATAATCATAACATGAAACATGAACTGAATTTAGATGAGAAGCATGCTTATGACAACAGTCATTAAGTGTCATTAGCTCAGTTATGTCATTTTAAATGCAAAGGTGACATTGTTTGGATGTCCTTGTTATAACAACTTGACATAAACAAACACTGTACATAATAACCTGTCTTTGGTCCCAGGAGGCACACAACGTCATAAGACGTTAATATTAGGTTAGATATACAGTAGGTCGTGTCATCGGGTGATCAAAATTCAATGTATACCCAGCGTCTAAGGACAACATTATTTTGACGTGAATAACGACCTCAAATTATGTTGATATTTGGTTGATTTTAGGTTGTGTTGGAAAGTTACCAAAATCTAACGTCAAACCAACATCTTAAACCAATGTCATAAATTGATGTCAAATACTGACATTTATTCGTCAGGTGTAGCAACCAAAATCCAACATCTGATAGACGTCATAGTGGTAACATCCACACAACATCAAGCTGTAACATCATTTAGGTTGGCCGTTGGACATTGTTGTGAGCCTAACATTGGGTTCTGACGTTCTGATTTTCATTCACAAACAAACTGCAAAATGCCCACGATGTTGGGGTTCAATCTGACATCATGTTGAAATTCTGTGCCTGCTGGGTTATGACAACATGACATTAACAGGACAACATGACTTGTCATAAATATGTTATAAACATGATTGTCATGACGCCTATATAATTGTGTTAACATAAATCTCAATGCATAGACAATAAAAATGAAGCTCTTAATTCTTTAAATCTTTTTCAGGACCTTTTAGCTTTATTAAAACATTTAACATTATTAAATAACATTTAAATATTAAGCAATATATGAGTTAAAACACAAAATGTTTTAAATTAATGACACTATATTTCATACATACCATATATTGATATACATTTCCAAAATATTTCATTAATTCTTAAGCATTAGGAGATGTCAGCCAAAGAGAACCATTAGTTGAAATATACGGGAAATGTCTCATTAACCAAAATGATATATTTACAATTGCTCTGCTTTTGTGAACGTATACCTTTAATTGTTGAACTAATTTCTCATTTAGTTTTCTTTTTCATATTCAGTTGTCTCCATAACTGTTCTTCAGTTTAAAATTATATAATTATTAATATAATTATTCTTCTCTGAATTGATTTATCCAGACTATACAGTATTTAGGTTATTAAGTAAATATAATAAAATCACCTAAAATGAAAGATAATCCCTTTACTTTTTCAGCTGAAAAGTAATTTCACACAACATTAGCACCTACACAACACATGTAGATACACATATTTGTACTGGTGTTATTTTCCGTATCAATAAAGCAAATTATGTTACACAGTATTAATAATGTAAAATAATTCAAATATATTGGACTTGTTTTGGAAGCCGCGGTTGCATATTTCACTATATTTTCACAAGCACTGGCAACAGCTAGTGTTACATCAGTGTTGCCGTATGTGGTGGAACTGAGCTTACATGTGGTAAACAGTGAATTAACTAATTAGTGGTTTAATGCAGACACTAGTGTTGCCACACACAGCATCACACACTTGAGTGTGAGTTAAGTCTTAGATCACAGACCCGTAAGCTTTTTGCACTTTTATCAACACAAACAACAAATGTGTTGTTATATATTTTTTATACTGGATCTTTAAATCTAGAATGAAACCAAAACCTATCAAATTTATCTTCTTAATGGCTGTTAATAGTTCTTTTTAATTAAGAATCACCAGTAAAAGTGAGATTATTATTATTTTAAGCTACAATTCTTTCTATTAACAAACCAATTATGAATTTTAGCTCAAAGTACTTAAAGCTGCTTATTAATAGCTATTAAGGTAGTTATTTTGAGAATTTGGTTATGAATAGGGATTATGATATCATCGGGTATGGTTATGATTTTTCAAGACAACTTAATTTTTTATGTTCATTCCACTTAATTACGTAAAAAAAAAAAATGAATTCCTTCATTCCTTCATGTTATCTCAACACTAATCAATTGTGTGGAGCAGCATTTTTTACAGTGTAGAATAAGCAAACATGTACTTTATAAGTACTAATACTATCTTAATAATAGTCAGTTAATAAGAAATAGAACTTAAGCTAAAGTGTTACCTTATTTTATGAGTAAAAATCTACTTTTATTCACAATTATTTATCATTTTTTTTTAAATAAATGCACAAAATAATAAACAGCACTGTACAAATGCTGGGTTCCACACAATTCCTTCATGTTGTACCAACACAAATCAATTAAACTAACTTAATTGTTTAAAAAAAAATTAAGTGCATTGAACATCAAAAAATTAAGTGGTCATCGAAAAAAAAAAAAAAAAAACGCAAGAATTGTGTTGCTTATTTTACATACGTAGAAAAAAAAAACATTTTTTTGAGTGAGTTTTTAACTTGACCAGCAAATCAGCATTATAATTATAATTACGTGACTATGTTATGTTTCATATTTCCAACACTATCTCAGGCCAATTCATAACTTTTTGATTTAGTGGGTAATTCATATGAATTTGTGCGATCTTGTTTATACATGATTTGCTTATCCCTCAGTGAAATTTGGGTTTGGTGTCACACCTTCTTTTAAAAATTGACTATATTCATAACCCTTTATCAGTATCTCGGTCATTTATAGCTTCTGTTAAAGGGGTTAAAGTTGTGGCCGTTTCCAGAGTAATATTATAATTAGAAAATTTATTAAAATAAAAAATAAAGGTAAAATGACATTTAACATTGTGTAAAGTACTAATCACATTAAGAAATTTACTGTTAAATTAATGCTGTAAAAATTTAAACTTAATAAATGGATTTGACTGTTTTTGCGTTTGTTGTTTGACACTTAATTTACGTATTTTGACACTTAAGACACGTAATTTATGTTTGTGTGATACACCATTGTGTATTCACAATATTAATGTTTGTTTCGTTATGTATTTATTAATTTATTAATTTATATACTGTCAAAAAGTAATTTATTATCACTACTAATGACTGTGTTTGAAACAAAATAACATCAGCAGTTGAGAAAGCTTGCGCTTTGGGTTACCATGGCGATACTCATTGTTTTTACTACAGATGCTACTATGCTGCGCCTGGGGAAAGACACTGAAGTCTCAATGTGATTTTGTTTCTCCTGATAATTCAGGTATGTTTTATAAAAAAAAAGTCAATGTGTTTATTATAATTCATGTAAAAACATATGAGTACACATTTCCTATGTGTTTTAAAGTGAATAGCTTAATTACAGTTGTTTATTGTGTAGCGTGATTCAGATGAAAGTACTGGTAAAATGACAGTTGGTTTGAGTTATGTTTGTTAAAACTGACTCCCCAATAAATAAAATGTATTTTACTCAGTATGTGATAATTGAACAGAAAATGACTTATTTGTATATATTGGTTGTATATTTGCTAATGTATAAAGTTTATGAGAGTAGAGAGTAACATTGGGAATTGGTGTCAAGTGTAACTGTTACAATTTAAATGATACAAATAACAGACGCATGATTGTTCTGTCAGCTTAGTAGTTTTATGGTAAATGGTTATACACAGAGAAACAAAAAGGAAAAAGATGGTTGAAAAAGAATTTAAAGTGTATTCTGTATCATACTGATAAATATACAGAAGGTATAATAATTATATGTGTTAATGATAAGAGAGTACAGAGTGTATAAGTATTTGAAGAATTCGTTGTGGTTAAAAAAAGAGAAAAACAAAGAGAACAAAACTGAATGTTTGATTAATTGAAACATGATGTGTGAGGATATATTTTCAGTACATGATTTGTGAAGACATGTTTGCTATAATATGACTGTTAATAAACAGATGCTACTATGCTACAAGTCTCAATGTGATTTTGTTTCTCCTGATAATTCAGGCACTTTTAATCTGTTTACGAGTTCCGCTGCCAGGACCCGTAACATTTGTACCAAATGTGTGGTTTTTAAGGATTTAACAAACTTAATATAGGTAAAAAAATAATACAATTGTGTAAGCATTCCCTAAAAACACAAGTTTCATGGAAAAATAGTAACTTAAAATACTGTTTAGATTATTAGGACGAATAAGTACATTTTACTTTTAAAAAACACATTTGACTTAAAACTACAAGTTGAAAATTGATTAAACTGAGTTAATGTTACTTGAAAGTACAAGTTGAGAATATGCAAAGTCTAATAGGACAAACTAAAATGAAATAGGTTCGAAACCCTCAAAAGGCTGATGTAGTTGCCTCAATTTTTTTAAAGTTAAACATACACAGTATTTTTTGTGTGGAATCGTATGTAATCATACAAATTAGCCACTAAACAGACTAAATGTAAAATAGTTAAATTTCCTTGTGAGATCAGGCTTGTATTTCAGATGCACTTTTGTGTATGAACAGCATGCCATATGAAAAAATACATATCATGAATTACAAATATGCAGATTTTAAACACCAAAACAGATTTTTACAACTCCAAAGTCTCTTAAAACACATCTAAAAATGACGTTTCCTGTTTGTTCCAACTACTTATTTCAAATAAGCTGTAGCAACAATTCCTAAGGTTTTTTTTGCAACAACCTAATTGTTTTATGTTCAATCCACTTAAATCTGGTACTTAATAAATTACTTAATTACTTCATGTTGTCCCAAAATGAATTGATTGCGTGGAACCCAACATTTTTACAGTGCACATGATTCAGGATGTCAAACACTGTAAAAAATGCAGGGTTCCACACAAATCCTTCATGCTGTCCCATCACAAATTTTTTAAGTTAACTTAAATGTTTTTACAAATTTACGAGGATTGAACATAAAACAGTTAAGTTGTCCCCAAAACAAACTTAAGTAATGTGTTGTTTTAACTTTTTTTAATAAGTATTTGAACAAGCAGCAAAAGTTATTTTTTTTGAGTGTGAAAATAAGCAGAGACACATTTTTTTTTTCGTAATTTTCTCTTTCCTTGCCTGATGATTTGACTTGTGGCAACCAGATAACATTCCCCAGATCTGATTTCTTAGCTTCTTAAACAAAATGACAGTGCTGACACTGGGATAAAGACTGGATGTGAAAAACAAATCAGATTTTGAGCTGATCACACAGAGATTGCATGTGTGAACAAAGCCTAAGAGATCTTGGGTCCTGGGAGGAAACAAAATCAAAGGCACTCAAATTGAGGTCAAATGCAAATGCAGTGACACAATAGTATTGTGTGTGCATTTCTGTATAAAACTGAAAAAAAAAAAAAAAACATGGCACAAAGAGACTTTGTTTACAACAGATTTAATTTACCAAGCTAAATGCATGCTAGAAGCTATATGTAAGTATCAACACACACAATTAACATCAAATAAATAGACTTATACAGCAGTATGGTCTTGGTCATACACTAATTACAACGTTTTTGCTACTTTTCTTAATTTGTTCAAATATTTTTTAATGATCTGATGTTAAATGTCAAAGCTTAATCTCTACAGCTGGATTTCAAACAGATGACATCTTTCTACTGTTGTATGGTACATGCGTCACACCGCCAGGCCTACGCCAAGGCAAGATATAGATTGACGATTTGCTCCAAAATTGGATTAGCATAACCGAATCAGATCATATTTCCATTTTAATGGCCCATTTGAATGAATTTAATTAGAGATTTACATCAAAAAAGAAAGACCTCTGTAAGTGAGCAATAACGATACTAGTGAGTTCCCAGAATATTTTCCATCGTGATTAATTCTGGAGAGGTTCCTCATGAAATATGCCTGTGCTGATATTCTGCCGTGCCCGGTGTGACAACACCCTCGCTTCAATTTGTCATAATCACAGTAAATGGGCTGTATGAAGAATGACATTCGGGTCTCTCGAGCTCTGTAGCTGCTTTGTATCTTACACAGCCCTCGGTGGCCCAGCTTTAAAGCTTTTAACAACTCCATTAATTAAACTATAGCAATGTTTTATCACCCTCGCAAGTATTAGGAAGATCAAAACAAACATGCGACAAAATAAAAGCAAACATGGACTGTAAGTGGGAATCATTACGTATAAAAAGTAGTCAGAGTGCAAGTGATGACAAATAGGCTGTAAATAAAGTATTTTTTTGTAAACCACCATTTGCGGAAAAAACAGATATACACTAACCGGCCACTTTATTAGGTACACCTCTCCAGCCGCTCGTTAATGCAAATTTCTAAACAGCCAATCACATGGCATGCATTTAGGCATGTAGACATATTCGAGATGATCTTCTTCAGTTCAAACTGAGCATAAGAATGGAGAAGAAAGTTAATTTAAGTGACTTTGAATGGGGCATGGTTGTTGGTGCCAAATGGACTGGTCTGAGTATTTCAGAAACTGCTGATGTAATGGGATTTTCATGCACAACCATCTCTACGGTTCCAGCAGGATATCGCGCCATATCATAAAGCGTGGATCATCTCAGACTGGTTTCTTGAACATGACAGTGAGTTCACTGTACTCAAATGGCCTCCACAGTCACCAGATCTCAATCTTACAGAGCACCTTTGGGATGTGGTGGAACGAGAGATTTGCATCATGGACGTGCAGCTGACATATCTGCAGCAACTGCGTAATGCTATTATGTCAATATGTACCAAAATCTCTGAAGAATATTTCCAATACCTTGTTGAATCTATGCCATGAAGGATTAAGGCAGTTCTTAAGACAAAAGGGGGTCCAATCCGGTACTAAATACACTAATAAAGTGGCCAATGAGTGTATTTATGTAGTTTGAAGTCTAATGTTTGAGAAAATATAAGGAGTCATTAACTTTTTCAATTCTTTAACAGTAAATAATTACTGAACTGCAAATATGTACTTTAATGTAACAGCAAAAAGTAATACAACACTTAACCCTTGTGTAATTGTTCAAACTTACTACCATTTCATTATGTTAGGGGCTGTTTTTGCCTCATTGACTTTCATTATAATGACATTTAATTGCAAAACCATCACACCATATAGTCATGCATTCTTGATTGTTGGTTGTTTTCCCTGTTAGGAAGAGGTAAGATTTGTAATGTTTACTGGTGATGATAATATATGATGATATACACATCTTGCATGGGCTCCTTTAACTAATCAAAGTTTTCTGTGGAATTTCCATAGATGACATGGTTTTCAGTGACAAAACGTATTAGGTTCCTGTTTTTAGAAATATTTGTATGAAAAATAATTTAAAACATGTAATGACACAAGTCCATGGAATTCAAAGAAATTTTCTGCATTATAAATTATGACGATACTAATTAGGGCTGCATGTTATTGGAAATATTTGACGTAAATTGCGATATATATAATAAATAATTTCACCAGATAGCTTGAATAGCTCTATTTAGAAAAAAAATCATTAATTTAGACTTATTATTCTGAAATACTATGGCTGTTATTCTGGATTTTTTATAGGAAGATAGGAGTAAAATATTTTACATCACAGTATTCAGGTACAGAAATTGAATAACAGAATGTAAAATAACACTGCATAGTATTTATGGTATAAATACATCTTTATTAGAGTTACAAACACGATTTCATTTTCCTGAATACTTTAAATTCTCATGCCTAAATTCTTATGGTGGGTACACACCAGACATGGATGAAGCGTCAAGTGCGAGTGATTCACATGTTAAGTCAATGTAAAGATGCGAATAGACATCTTGTGGTGCATTTTGTGTAAATGAGGCGGTGTGGATGACCCAATTTGTGTGAATGAAGCGGCACGAATTGAGCATTTTGTACATTTGAATCTGAATCGCGCACTTCGCTTGAGTTGGAACGTCTGAACTCTAGTGGACATTCGTGCCACCTTAACCAATCAGGAGCTTGCTCTTGTAAGACCGTGATTAAGACGTAGTGCCTGTTGTTGGTGTCCCGAGGAGAAATCCTCCTGCTGACACCGGAAACAGCTCATCAAACTGGGCTCGGCTCAGTCTGAAGCACCACTGAAAGATCCACCATCCAGATACAGTTTCTAGAGGAGTTGATCAACTCACAGAGCTGGGTGCACCTCAGAAAGGATCTAGTGGACTCAGACACAGCGCCAAACACATCTACACTGTTTTTCAGCCTTCCTAAAGCTCATAAAGCACAGCTATTGTCTCAATAAAATCCATGTTTTCCATTTAGCAACGAAGCTAGAGTCACCGAGCAGACAGAAGCCCTGCTTATCACGCAAACACGCATCTATTGTTAAGTGAATTCGACGTGCGAATGAAGTGCGTAAACTCAAGATGTTCATGTGTATATTTACGCGCGAATAGCCCAATTTATTTGCGCATACTGCGTCCGGTGTGCATAGAGCATTACATAGTCACAAACCTTAAAAACACATGTAAATGGTAAACTTTCACTCTATTATGTTTAAACACCTAAAAAAAACTGCGTTCGGAATTGTAACTCCTGGTAAATTATAATCCAAAACATATCAACTCAACATTGGACTTCATGAGATGTGACTATTGCGCATGTGCACATTGCTGAAACCATATATTTTGCAGCCCTAATACTAATTATATAGATTTTCGTCATGTGTGGGAGTGAAAATGCAACATCAACAACCCAAGTACATTCATATGCTCACATTAGCGGTGTGTCTTACCTGCGGTCGGGTAAGATTGGCACCCTCCAGCCCTTGATGAAGCTCAGTCTGTTGTCTGAGAGCTCCACTTTAAGGGGCAGTTTGGGCACCCAGACAGTGAGCTCAAGAGGGGCACTCAGGTGCTCATAGCTGAAAATCACCCGAGCGTTCATGGAGCCACGCGTCTCTTTTCCATTCACAAACACATAGTCACAGTTCATGGACACCTGTTGAGGAGAGCAAAGAGACATTTGATTGCTTTTGCTACATTCTCTGGAGAGTCTACACAGTACAAAAGCCCTTCACGGTGCAAGAGAATGATAGTTTAAAGTAGAGATGTGAATTAAAACTTTTATTTGAAATCCCACATATAAATATTTGCTGAAAGAAAAAGCCCCCAAATATTAGTTCCATAGCAGTCTACAAACCCAGTCTACAGAGTATTGCATCACTAAATTGAAGACTCTGAAGAGGACTGAACAAGCTTAGGGTATTTTTCAACCCAGGCTCATTATTGATATGTACCCCTATATTCATTTCTGAAGATTGCAAAAAATACACCCCAGGAGGTAGTTTTTTTCTAGCGAATCCACTAGAGGCCGCTGTGTGTGCTTTTTCAGATCTCAAAAATTCTCGCGAGTGCCATTCGCGCCTGCTGTTCTCCGTAAACCCACCAGAGGCCACTGTTGACTGACTGACTGACCGACCAACCAATGCCTCCACCAACCCCCTTCCCTAAACCCAACCGATAGTACTTTCAAAAGCACTGATTGACCCGATCATCACCTTCCCTAAACCTAACCGATAGTGTTTTCAAAAGCAATCCAGAAAAAGAAAAGCCCTCACCTGATTTTTACCATGTTTTCAGATATTACCACGTTCTCACCCTGTTATTTACTTGTTTAATTTATTTTTTGCCTTTGTTTTTGTTTAACCTGCTTTCTGGAACCATTCTTTATTTTAAAGACAAAATGCAGCCATATGTAGCTCTGGCTACATAATTCGTGCTCTCCAGAAATGTATACGGGTGTATGTTTTCACAAAGAGCCTGTGTTGATATATTTTGAGCAACATGCTTTACAGAAACACTGCACTTTTTTGAAAATAGGCTCAATTTACAACTTCCCTAAAGTTAAACGATTGAGTTTTACAATTTGTAAATTGTATTTAGCTAATCTCTGGGTCTGGCGAGAGCACTTTTAGCTTAGCATAAATAATTGAATCCGATTAGACCGTTAGACCGTTAAACGGTCAGTAATATGTTTTATTATTATTATTTAGCAGCCAATAAATTAGCAAACAGTTCAGCTTATTAAAATGAGCTATTATAAAGTAATATAATCTGATTAAAGAGCAACGAATGAATCTAATTTATTATGATTTTTCCCTTGATTACATTAAATAACAGAGGTGTCACTTTAAAAATGCACACATCCAACGTTATAATGAAAGCATTCGATTGCAGAATACGTTTGTGAAACAGCATCTATTTATCACTATGGAGCATGTCAGCTGACAGTCAGGCACTGCTACATGATTGTTTTGAGGATTGCATAGGAGTGACAACGGCACCTGTAAGGAAAAGGAAAGGGAATCCCGATGTTTTTATATTTTTTTCAAAGTGTTTCATGCCTAAATAAAACCAAAGCACAGAAAAGACTCACATTTAACAGCCAGGGGCAGCTCCTGGTGGTTCGGTGGTATGGGTTGTGTATAGGGATGATCGGCTCTTTAATGTTTATTGCCACCCTTCAGAGAAAGACTCGGAAATACGGGAGAAATACGGGAAAATACCTTTACAGGATGATAGCGGGATAGAACTGTAAAATACGGGAGAATCCCAGGAAAAACGTGAGGGTTGACAGGTATAGGTTGCAGTAGGTGCAATGATATTACCCAGCGCCTAAAATAGTCCCCAGTTAGGTAACTATGCAACACCACTGTGTAATACAATTTCCAAAATCAACTTTTAAAAAAAAAAAAAAAATTTATGAGATGCTAAGGAGTCAATGATTTCATTCCAAGCTAAGCTAAAAGTGCTAACGCCACACCCAGATTAGCTTAATGGATTCAAAATTGTTAAAACTCAACAGTTTAACTGTAGGGGAGTTGTGAAATGAGCCTGTTTACAAAAAAAGTGCAGCGTGTCTTTAAAGATTCTAAATTTTAAAACACTGGAAATATACATTGAGACGACTGTATTGTGTTACTATAACCCTTCTGGTTCTGTTTGTCCTGGTCCTAGCTGCATTCAAATCAGCATTTCCAGCTTGATAGGCAGGCACTAACAAGATGATAAATTAGCTAGAGCAAGAAGAGCGAGGTTTACTTCCACAGCTCTTAATAACTGGCTTCTATTAAAAACAACACATCTAAACCACACTCCTATCTGGGTCACGGTACCAATGGATACAGGGTGGTTCCATTCACACTGCACCAGATAAGGTAAAGTCTGCCATTTTCAGGATGGAAAGCAGAATAAATAACAGGGTCCATGGAAGGAACAAATTGCTCATATAACTCCTACTAGCTCCCACTAGCCTAGGCATCAATTTCACTAAGCCCCCATAACCTCACTAAAAACTGCAGCCTTTAATGGACACTAGTTTGCATCGTAAGACTAAGAAAGGGAAGTTTACCTACACCGCTTTTACTAGCTGGCTTCCATGATATTCATCTCCTTTCACCTCATTTCTATCTGGGTCACGGCACCAACACTTTAGTTCCACTCGGCTTGCTATGAATATTGCTATAAATGGATCCAAGCCACTCTATTCAGCATAGGATGGGTGTAAACTAAGAAAAACCCTAAGGACTGCAGCATATAGCATCAGCCACTAATGTGTAATGTGTAGGGAATAAAGTTTACTAGCTAGATTCCACTCAGACCCCTTAACTTTACTCATGTCCAGGTCAAGGGACCAATTTAACGAAATGGCTGCTGTTTCCTATTTCCAAGTTTCCAAGATGTGATGTGGCCACACTAACAAAGACCCTACAGACCACATCCAGTGTCAGTTGCAAGGTTGCACTCACCCCTTTTAACCAAATCCTGGGCATGGTACCAAGGTAACTATTCTGGATCTACCTACTGTGCTACAAGCTTTTTTCAACCAAGTGTTTTTAAAACAGGAGGTGAGCACACTGACAAGGACCCTAAAGACCACAGGCTATAATATCAGTTGATAGTGTGGCTCTTAAGGTCAATGAGTAAGGTTTAATCGCATAGTTCCTAGTAGATATGTTCCATCAAACGTATCTGCCTTAACCTCACTCCTATCAAATTAACGGCACCAAAATATCCACTTTGATTTCACTCAGCATCCTACAAAAGGGATTTAAGGGAGTGAAGTTTACTCACACATCACCTACTAGCTTGCTGCCATGATTTTCAACATTACACTGTACACTTTAGAAGCAGTAGATGAATACGAGACTAAGAATTAAAACATTTATTTGATTAAACTTAAATAAAATGACATCTCAATATCTCAATAGTTGCCCCCAAATTGATGCCAGCTGCATAGCTTCAGCACTACACCACAACAATGTGGACTCGGAAAGAAATTAGGGGCATTTCTTTATCATCTCGGACCACAAGCAACATGCAAAACAGTTCAAGTGAAAAATATGCCTGTGCTGTGCTACATTCAGCAGTTCTTTATTTATTTGATCCAAGAACACACCTCCTATGACTATTAGTGTTATTTGCTGAGCTAAGTAGACAGTAGTATTGTATGGGAGTGGTCCTCAACCACCAGGCTGTGGACCAGTACCAGTCCATGGATCAATTGGTACCAGGCCACACAAGAAACAATTAATTAATTCCGTTTCCGAGTCTGAATGGTCCCCCCCCCCCCCCCCCCCCCCCACTGATTATGTTTTCACCCAACCTCTGTTTACCAGATAGAAGATTTTTTTCAACATATTTATAAGCACAATAGTTTTAATAGCTCATTTCTAATAACTGATTTATTTTATCTTTGCCATGATGACAGTAAATAATATTTGACTAGATATTTTTCAAGACACTTCAATACAGCTTAAGGTGACATTTAAAGGCTTAACTAGGTTAATTAGGTTTACTAGGTAGGTTAGGGTAACTAGGCAAGTTATTGTATAACAGTGGTTTAATCTGTAGACTATTGAAAAAATATATAGCCAAAAGGGGCTTACAATTTTGTCCTTTAAATGGCTTTTAAAAAATTAAAAAACACTTTTATTCTAGCCGAAATTAAACAAATAAGACTTTTTCCAGAAGACAAAATATTATCAGACATACTGTGAAAATTTCCTTGCTCTGTTAAACATAATTTGGGAAATATTTAAAAAAGAAAAAAAATTCAAAGGGGGTCTAATGTTTCCGACTTCAACTGTACATCTCGGTCACTTGAGTGCCCAAATTTAACCCACAAACATCAAAATGAGTAAGAAATGGACGTCTTTGGAAAGTTTCTTTGCTAACAGGAAAAGGCCCAGTGAAGGACCTGCGATCTGCAAAGGAATACATCCGCAACCCATTTGTCAACAAATCAGGTGAATCCACCATGTCTGTGCAAGAGGATCAACTGCTGGAGATCGCAAATGACAATGGCCTTTTAGGGACCGTTTCGCATATTGCATCTTTTCTAGAGTTCGCGCAAGTTTGTTATTTCTAATGGCTAGTGTGTGTAAGTGGTGTGACGCGATCGCTCCTTCCAGGTGCACTCAGTTGGATGAATGCCGGAAGCACACTGCGAATCATGTGACAAGAACTGACCGATCAGCTTCAGCTCGTATGGGATATACACATTTGGTAGATTAATTATCTCAGACAAACACAGAAAACCCAAACCCTGCAGTGCTTTGCAATTTTTCTCCAAAAATAAAACTTGTATTAGAGTGACAACAATGTTTTGTCAGTTTGTCATCCTCTGAGAAAATGGTTGATGGTCACCTAGCATCCTACGAACCACCGTCTCCCCCGGTCCATGGTAAAATTGTCAAGTGTTGATTGGTACAAAGGGATAAAAAGGTTGGGGACCTCTGTTGTATGGGTAAAGGGTTAACACAATAATTACTCCCCACACACACACACATCACATTATTGTTAAATAATAATTGCAGTAAATGAACACATTTAATTGACAGGATTAATTATTTTTTCTCTCAAATCATTTACCAGCAGAATGAGTTAAAATGCCGCTCTGACTTACTCTCAAAGGCATAAAACATGAAAAACAATGCATTCAGAAGCATTTTAAAAAGCCCAAAAAGGGTCTTTTTACTCAAAACATGTTTCCTAAAATAACACCCCATAGGAACTGGGTCTGACAGCTTTTTTCCTGAGGCATTGTTTCTTTTTTTTTTTCAAAGCAGCAGTTGTTATTCAATGCGTTCAGTCTTTTTTCCTTTGTCAGAGCGTACAAACAGACCCACTAATGAACACACCACACACATTTTTTAAATCTTCGAGTTGTTGAAATTTCATTAACGCACACAAAGAGGTACCAAACAGAACTAAAAACTACTTTTCCTTGCTATTCCAACTGGCCTGCCAACACATCTCATATATACTCTCAGCAGTCTTTAATAATAAATTATTTACTGTAATAGATAGCCGAAGCTTTGCTTTGGGGTACCATCTATGATTTATCTAGGGGTCCAAGGCAACTGACACTGTAATCAGAGAACCTAATCTCCCTCAAATGGAGGTCGGGAGCTGCAGTCTCTCCAAGACCAGAGATTCATCATAGTGGGGGGGATATCTGTGTAATAAAATATGTAGTCCTGCCAGACAGCTCCCTCTCTTATCCATACCATCAATATGGGCAATTGATCAGAAGAGATGGCTCTCTCCACAGTAGACTTTAGGAGAATCTGTGGGAAAACTCTGCTTGCCCACTTCATTTCATTTTTTTTTAAAGGCAATGTTATTCAGTGGGAAAAACTATGAATCATACTGTTGATAAAACTGACATATGGTGAAAGAGCAGAGAGGATAACAGCAGTGAGAAGGAGGTACAAAGAACGCTTTTCATGTTCAAATGAAACATTTCCCTGCTCGGCCTAAATCTCGGTGTGAGGAATCGAGTAACCTATGCTTTTGATGGTCAAAAAAGTTATTGGAAATTTATTGAGGATATTTAAAATAAATTCATAGGGGTCAGTTATGATTCAAAACAGATAAATTGCTATTTCATGATGCAATTTCACTTTCCTATCTACTCACTTTCCTATCTACAATGGTCCTGTATGCCATATTCATTTATTTAACCCCCTCCTCTTCAGCACCTCCTCTTAAAAGGCCAGATTTACTAAACAGAGCAGCGCAAATCCAAAACAGTGTCGATCCCACATAATAAAATTTCTCTGGCCCAGCTTTGACCCACACGATCAGGTTTTGCTTGGCCCACATGCCGCAATGAATTACGGTATGTAACTGGACCAAGTCTGGCATCGAGGCCAAACGTAGACTGTATCTGTGTCAACTCACAGCCATGTTAATAACTCATAACTGGGCCTGAACTGGGCCAGATAGGTTGGTGTGTCATGATTACAATGAAATTGATTAACCCATGAAGCATTGCGCTTTAGGCACACTATTGACGTGCTTTTTCTCAAAGCGACCTGATTGGTAGAATCTTTTTGTACTGAAAGTTATTTTAATGTATTTTAAATGTGGGTCAATACAGGTCAAATTGCCATGGCCTACATATCAGTTTTTAACATCTGGGCCAAATACTACATTTTACATCTGGCCCAAATCTTGTGTGCTGCCAAACCCAGGCCATGTTTGGCCCACATGCTGTATGCCAGTGCCAGACGAATGCCTGCTGTGCCAGCTTTATGCCAAATCGAGGCCAGAATTCTTTGCTACATGGGATGGGTGTGGAAATATCTGTGGATGTTTTACTAATATTGCACACATTAATAAATTAATCTCATTAGCTATGTTTCAATCCACCAATGTTTATGCACATTTTGCTATAGCATAAATGATGCTTAATGGAAATGTCATGTGCATACATTTTAAATATGCGCAGAAAAAAAAAAACTTAAAAAACATGCACAACTAAAAAGGATACATTTTTTCTAATAAAAACTGTGCATAAACTACAATGAAAACACATTTTGTTGTATTGGTTTATTTAGTTATGGTTTAATATAAATTTGTCTTTATTTGGTTGTGGTATTGGTGTCTATTGTGATAGTTTAACGTAAATTTTTTTGTAAATGCATTTTTTTTGCTTTTTTTGTATTGTTTCTATTGTTTTATTCATGTATTTATTTATGTACTGTTTTGTATTGGTTTTAACGATGATTTAATGTAAAGTTGTTCTTTTATTTGTTGAACCTCGGCCACTAATAGTAATGGCTAATGGAGATCTAAAACAATAAACAATATTTAAAGAATAAATGGTAACGCTTTATTTTGATAGTCCATTTGAGTATTAGTAGACTGTCTGCTTAATATCTGTTGATACTGCTCCTTTAACAGATATTTAACTGACTCTAAGAAACTTTGCAAGTACAACTTACACTAACCCCAACCCCAACCCAACAGTCTACTTATAATCTAATGAGAATTAGTTGGCATGTAGACGCAACGTAACTTAAATTCAACAAACGGACCATCAAAATAAAGTGTGACCGAATAAATTCCAGCATGTGCATCAAAAATAGTCATGAGGTTTTTGTTTTAACAACAAACAAACTCAAAACCAATTTTTAAAATTCCTCAGCCAACTCTGCGCTCCCAAAGAGCGCTCTCATGCCTCTAAAAGCCACTCATTGCATTTCATCTTTGTCTTCTGCGGTACAAGTGATTTATTATATAGGAAAAAAGGTCCACATTGGCTTCTTCTACCACAGAAAATTCCATTTGTCTTTTAATATTTGGTGCCAAACATAAGGAAATAATATTTTTGTTCTCTTTGACTTTAGACTCTAGATTTGCAAATGTTTTATGCAATATATGTCTAATTTGGGGTGGCATTGTGGCTCAGGGGTTAGCACTGCAAGAAAATTGCTGGTTCAAGCACCAGCTGGGTCAGTTGGCGTTTCTGTGAGGAGTTTGCATGTTCTCCCTGTGTTCGCGTGGGTTTCCTCCGGGTGCTCCGGTTTCCCCCACAGTCCAAAGACATGCGCTATAGGTTAACTGAATAAGCTAAATTGTCAGTAGCGTTTGTGTGCGAAAGCAAGAGTGTATGGGTGTTTCCCATTGCTGGATTGCAGCTGGAGGGGCATCCGCGGTGTAAAGCATTAGTTGGATAACTTCTCGGTTCATTCCGCTGTGGCGAACCCTGATTAATAAAGGGACCAAGCCGAAGAAAAATGAATGGTTTCTATTCTATTTTCCAGTACTGGGTTGCGGCTGGAAGGGCATCCGCTGCGTGAAACATATCCTGAAATAGTTGGCGGTTCATTCCACTGTGGTGACCTCTGCTAATCAGGGACTAAGCCAAAGGAAAATGAATGAATGAATGAATTAATTATCATGAAGTAACTTTTTAAAATTCTCTTTGACTTCTTGCTTAATAACAATGATTTTTTTGCAAATGTTTTTTGCAATACTGCAGTTTTGCGCATACATCCAATTCGCATCTTTGGATGGAAACATAGCTATATTGTTGAGAAATCATGCTCTCGAATACCAAACAAATGGCATGGATGGTAGTAATAAGTAACTGATAATAGAGCAGCTTGAACATTTCTGAAAATATCTCCTTTAAGGTTCCACATTTCAGAAAATAAAAAGAATTACATTAAACTGATGGTAGAGTATATATTTTTGGTAAACAATTGCTTTTTTTCTAGTTTTGATGCACCCCCTCCCCTTTGGTCTCTTTAAATGGGGTATCCAACGAATAGAAGTTAACAAAAACAAAAGTACAGTATAACAAATGAAAGATCAATAGAATACAATTATACAAAAAAAAGGCAATCATTCTGCAGGTGCAGGTGGCACACAACAAAGGCAGCTGTAGTCTGCAATACTGAGCATGTTCTGTCTGGTTCCTAGTGAGTCTAGAGTCTCATAAATGTGTTTCTGCTGTGCCACTTCTGTTGACGTGTGCTCAGTCTTGACCCGCTTGCTCCTGGGGCTTCTAATAAACTTGGATGGATAATTTTAAGTCAAAAGCAGTTAAGGACTGTGGTTGTCACGAGCCAGCAGGGGTCAGTTGAAAATACATTTTACATGCCAGCCAGAAGTCAGCGTACCATAGAATCCCTAATCTGCCTTGGCACCTTGCGTGGTTCCAGAGGAGTGGCAGGGGCGAGGTCAAGATAGTGCCGCCCATTGAGAAGCCTCCAGCTATACACACACACATGCCAGCTGCGTTTAATCCAACAAGTGCCCTCTGTAACCCTCCACCATCCAGGCTGCCTTCGCACAGTTAACAGATGTACTTTTATCTGTGTTGATGGTATCATGTGAAGGCCGACTATACATGGTTAAAGATGAACATGCAGCCTACAGCTTGATGCAGAAGCAGATGATTTCGATTTAACGTGACAGCTAGTTTCTATACAGAAATAGAACTGTTTCTCACTTCAAATCCAAAGAAATCCAGTCCTGAATTCTTATTGATCAAAACAATGCTTCAGCTTTGCTAGATTTAAAGGCACAGTATGTGATTTTTTTAAACTAGAGGGTATACAATCATAACAAATAAAGGTGCAGTTTGATGATGCAGTGACTGAGTGTGGAATCATGGGAGTTGTTGTCTTTGTGACATTCTATGAGACTCCTGCAGAACTCATGTTGCCAACACAGGCTCATTCTGAAAACGTAGCCCTATATAAGTTTCTGGAGATCGCGAATTATGTAGACACAAGTACGTATGGCTGCATTTCGTCTTCAAAACAAACGCTATGTGGCCGTATGACACCGTTCATTTACGCGCTTGCCAGCTGGTTGCTTACCTTCGTATAGACGGCTCTCCCGCTGTTACCAGTTAGCTCGCCATGTATGTCAGTGGACTTGAGACGCAGAGAGGAGTTGACCACAACAACAGGGTACGAGTCCAGTGAAGAACGGTTACAGAAAGAGGGTAAGACAAAAACAGAAGCCAAAAAATAAAATAAACAAATAGATAACGAGGTGAGAATGTGGTAAAATCTGAAAACGTGGTAAACAAATCAGGTGAGGGCTTTTCTTTTTCTGGATTGCTTTTTTAAAAAGTCGGTTGGGTTTGGGGAAGTGGGTGGGTGGGTCAATCTGTTCATTTAAAAAAACTATTGGTTTGGTTTAGGGAAGCAGGAGGGGGGATCGGTCGGTTGGTCAGTAAGTCAGTCATTCAGTCAGTCAAACAGTCAGTCAACAGCGATTTTACGCAAATCCAACAGTGGATTTACGCAAGAACAGCAGGCGCGAATGGCACTCGCGTGAGAAATTTGAGATCTCAAAAAAACATAAACAGCAGCCTCTTGTGGATTCGTGAAAACAAAAACTGCAAAAATATGTCGCTCCTAGGACATATTTGATACTCTACAGAAATGTTTATAGAGGTACATTTCCAGAATAAGCCTTGGTTGCATGTTTCTGAATGAGCTAAATGTATTCAAAGCTTATTATCATGGTAGTACAAAGAAGGCTGAAAGCTGTCGAAGCGGAGCGAGAGCACTGAAATTAAAATTAAATTGCTGATTAAAGACGAGCACAACGCAGCATGAAAATAAATAACATTGTTTTAGTGGTTTTTGGATATCTGAATGTAAAAAAAAAAAAAACTACTTACAGTTGAAGTCAGAATTACTTATATATTTTTCCCCAATTTTTGTTTAACGAAAATAAGATTTTTTTAAACACATTTCTAAACATAATAGTTTTAATAATGCAGTACTAATTTTATCTTTGCCATGATGACAGCACATAACATTTTACTAGATATTTTTCAAGATATTGGTTATTAGAATTGTTAGAGATATTGGCAAGTTAGAGTAATTAGGCAAGTCATTGTACAATGATGGTTTGCTCTGTAGACATTTGAAAAATATATTGTTTAAGGGGGCGAATAATATTAACCCTAGATTTTTTTTTTTAATTAAAAGCCAAAATAAAACAAATAAGACTTTCTCCAGAAGAAAAAAAAAAATATTATAGGAATCACTGTGAAATAATTCTTGCTCTGTTAAACATCATTTGAGAAATATTTTAAAAAGTAAAAAAAATTCACAGGAGGGCTAATAATTTTGACTTCAACTCTACATACATTGCATTTAAGCAAGACTGTACAATAGGCCAAGGTATATTTTGAATAAAGCCACCATGAAAGGGAGCTGTAATAAAAATGAACTTAATTATGTAAAATATACCATATTTTTTACATCCGTCATTATTTACTGATATAGGCATGTCTTAACCTTTTTTGCCCCTGTGTTGTTAGTAGATTGCTTGTACTTAACTAACATTTGCTCTGTTTGCATGCAAACTAGCTTGTGCAGCTAGATTGGGTTAGTCATTCTGAAAAATGTGGCCGAAGGTTTACCTTCAAACAAGACAATAACAATAAGCACACAGCTAAAATAACAAAGGAGTGGCTTTATAACAACTCAGTGTTTTTGATTGGGCCAGCCAGAGCCCTGACTTAAACCCAATTGAGCATCTCTGGAGAGATATAACGAAGACTGAAAAATTTAAGTGGGCCTGAATATACCTTTTAATACTCACTCTTGTGTCTCCCACTTGTTATGGGACCAAAAGTAATTGGACAATTGACTTCTAAGCTGTTCCATGTCCAGGTGTGTGTTTTATATATATATACACAGTATATATACTGTATATATATATATATATATATATATATATATATATATATATATATATATATATATATATATATGTATTCACACACAAGTTGAGTGTGTGTGTAAATGATCAATTTATCTGTATCAAACTGAATTTTAAAAGCATCTCAAAGTAAAATTATATTATACTTAATTATATTTAACTTGCATATGAATTTAAAGGATTAAAGGAAAGCAGAAATACTTAAATAACACAGTTAAATGTAACATTTAGCAAATCTCAAAATGCTGTGATGTCAAAATGTACACTTACCAATGAATTCTTAGTTTCTTTTAGCAAAAAAACATTAAAAGTACAGTTAAATGATCTGTCTCAGCCAGAATTTATAACACAAATTTATGACGCATCTGGTATTGGAACTATCAATTATAAATATATTTAAGCCTAAACAAGAAAAAGCACTTAAACATTTAAACCCTATCATCTTTAAAGGCAGAAGATAATTCTATAACATCTACTGTTATTATATACCCCTTACATTATTCAGTCACTGACTGCACGTATACCGGAATCAAGGTATATGACTCATCTAATTAAGGCTTCGGAGTCTTCCTTACGTGGTGATTCATGTCTAAATTTGTATGTTTATTGTGTTGGGAATGTGTGCAGTCCGGCTGAGCGGCGGAATGGAATGGAAACGTGTGTTCTCAGATGGCCAATGTGCCTATCAGAGCCTTGAGATCAGATGGGACAGACTGTTCACAGCTTCCTGCTCTCAAACACAAAAAAGCCCCACAGGGTCTCATCATTCAGCACTCCCACATTATACACAGAACAATATAGACATTCATTACTCTCTCACAAACACACACACAAATAAACATACCCTCCAAACATGTGCACAAATATCAAAAGATACACCTCGCTGCTCTTATGCGAGCGCTTTATTACGAGCCTGCATATATAGAACCTGCGGCGAACATGATATTAAAAGTCATTTCCATGCAAGCGGCATATAATGTCATTCTCAAAGGAATGCATGTACCCATCTGTCCCGGCATCCCTACCCAGAAGTAAAAGCATCAGCTCTAGGCGAATAAAGCAGAGTTTACAATGAAAACCTGTGCTTTTTGAATAAAATAAGCAAGAAAAGATCTTATTGCACCCCGTAACCTTTGCCTTCTGCAAGACGCTTTTTTTTTCGTCACTGCATGGAGCGTTTTATTGAACTGTCAGGACTCATGTTGTCTCAGCTTGAAGGGCTCATCTTGAATTAGCCTCCAAAGTTCAATGGCCCAGGCGGCCGAGAAAAACCCACTCAATAACACCAAAGCTAATGCTCGGCCCAAGCACTGTGGCACACACAGCTATTCTGAATCTTAAAACAGATAAACAACGAATGCCCTCATGGCCCGTCACGGATGACTTATGGATCTCAATCTTGGCGGACAGACGACACTGCGAGGCGCATTTATTATTTCTCCATATTTTTGGTCGTGGTTTATAGTCGAATTGGATTTTTACTTCTGAATGCTGTCGTGCCATCGAGCAGATGGCGGAGACTGTCAAAATGATTGTTTCCTTGAGCAAAGGAGGCTGCTAAATGTTTTTGGCCTATATTTGCAAACCCTCAGGTGGGACCAACTGCTTCTTGTACAAATAGAGAAGAGGGGCAAATGCATTGAATCAAATATATGTTCTCTGATTGAGAACCAGTGATTTATATCCTCCCTAAATAGCTTTAAATAAAAGAGCTCACTCATTGTTAGTGCATAAAGATTTGAATTTGGTTCTTGACAGCTCATATATGGGTTTTTATTACACAACTAGTGCAACTACTTACTGTAAATGGTTCTTCATCATTTATAAGGAACTTTTCAGGTGATTTGTTGCCTTAAATTAGGAATCATGTGTCAGGATTCTGCACTTTGGTCTTGTTAATTCTTGTTTTGGTGGCAAAGTCCAGACATTGTTGATTAATTATTTCTCCTTTATAGCTCCCTCTTGTCTGCTGTCCTCTGCCAGCTCGTCATACTGTACATTATATGTCGCTCTTCATTGTATCCAGCCTCGTCTTGATCCTTCCTGTCCCGTCCTGTCTTGCCAGGCCAGCCAAGTTTATGTTTTGTCTTATGGGTTGTTTTCGTTACCCTTTATTTTAATTTATTATTAATTAAAAACCCATTCTGTTGCATTTGAGTCCTTGTTTCTTTACCTCACCCTAAACCCTGACATTATGATGAATGATCATGATTTACTGTGAATTGTTTAAAATCGATTATGATTCAAGTTGGTTGGGATTTGAACACTTAGTAAATTTTATTTATTTATTTTTTGCTTTTTTTTACCCTCCTATGAAGATTTTATTCTTTTTCAGATATTTCTCAAGTGATGTTTACCAGAGCAAGACCATTTTGACAGTATTTCCAATATTTTTTTTCTTCTAGATTATAGATTGAAGTTAGTATATATACAGTTGAAAGCAGAATTATTAGCCCACCTTAATTTTATTATCCCCCGTTTATTTTTTTCTCCAATTTCTGTTTAACAGAGGGAAGATTTTTTTCAACACATTTCTAAACATAATAGTTTTAATAACTAATGTCTAATAACTGATTTATTTTATCTTTGCCATGATGACAGTATATAATATTTTACTAGATATTTTTAAGACACTTCTACACAGTTTAAATGACTTTTAAAGGCTTAACTATGTTAATTAGGTTAACTAGACATGTTAGGGTAATTAGGCAAGTTATTATATAACGATGGTTAGTTCTGTCGACTATTGAAAAAAGATAGCTTAAAGGGGCTAATAATTTTGACCTTAAAATGTTTTTTTTATTTTATTAATTTAAAGAAGCTTTTATCCTAGCCAAAATAAAACAAATAAGACTTTCTCCAGAAGAAAAAAAATATTATCAGACATACAGTGAAAATTACTTTGCTCTGTTAAACATAATTTGGGAAATATTTAAAAAAAGAAGAAAAAAAAATCAAAGGGGGGCTAATAATTCTGAATTCAACTGTGTGAAAAATGGTATTGTGAGATCAGTAATATGTATCAAATCATGAGTTGTGTTCATCGTTATATCCTTACCTTGAATTATATGATAATGGGAGTCAAAATAGCTGCATAAAGATGGTTTTGTTTTTTTAATCTTCCACATAAAAAAACAAACCAACAAAATCAGCACACAAGTATAAAAAGCCTTTGGAGTGAGTAAATGATAAGTAAATTTACATTTTACATTTGTTTTAATTGATTCACCCTAAAATCATATACAAAAACATTTACTATTGTTCATTTTACTTATTTATTTAATGTTATGCATTTGTGTATGCATTTGATAATTTATCTTATCTTATATATAAGTTATCTTATATTTAGTTAACTCAAAATGTATTTATTTAAAAGTTATTTCTACTCATTTAAAAAAGAATTTTGAACTCAGTGTTGAATGTATTGAGTTAATTAAATCTCATACTTCAACTTAAATGGAGTAAGTTCACAGTACTCATATAGATTCGTTTTTTTTTTTACTTAAATGGTTTGTAGCAATTGGTTTCCTCAAACGATTTGAGTTGCCTTAACTTTTTGGTTTTTACAGTACTCAGTTGGTTCTCTTCATTTATTGGGTTTTCTGTGCTCAAATTGCTTCGTTTATTCAAATCAATTAAGTTCACATTACTTATTAGGATTAGTTTTTGAACTTAAATCGTTTGAGTTACCTTAACTTATTGGGTTTTACAGTGTAGTCATATTGTAATTAATCTTCTTGGAAAATGATATTTACTTAATATTCGAATCATTTTTGGATTAAAATAAAAATATAATCATTTTTAAATATAAAATGTTGACTCATACTATGTATTTTTGGCTATTTCCACAAATATGCGCAACTTATGGTCACATACTGCTTAAGAAGTTCTCCCACAGCCAAAAAATACCAAACAAGAACACCACACAAGTATAAAAAGCTCTTTGGAATGAGAAAATGATTAATAAATTTCCATTTTCTTGAATCCCCCTGACTTTATTTGCAACTATCCTCAATATACATCATTACATTTCATAAAATAAAAGATTTCCAAGAAACTTTTCATTCAAAAGCTTCAAACGTAGGCCAAGTTTGCGGCTTCTGCTTCAGTTCAGCAGGAGACGCTGTTCTTCAGAGTGCTCAACACTTCCGATGTACTGTCAGACACTGAAAAGGCATCGATCCCTCGAGGGTAAAGCACTGGCCACAAGAGCATATATAAACATAGCTTAAATGAGGTTTTGATGGCCGTTTTATGGTCTCTTAAGTTGTCTGCGATTGATTAGAAGAATAGCAGAGGAAGTCGTACATTGCTAAAGCTCTCAGTGTGGTATGACATACCTTGACGATGTCCTCATTGAATGACTTGCACTGCACAGAGGTTGAAACATCAGTGACTGCTCCATTTAACTCAATGGAAACCACCTTGACAGGGATGGCCACAGTTCGGCCAGTGAGAACTGCCGTGTTGATGATCTCGGTGTCCTGGATATGGAAGAAAAAAACGGGAGAGGATAAAAGAGAGAGCATGAGTCAGGAGGTTAGCAGAAGTTCACCGCTGCATAAAAATCTGAATGTTCAGGAAAAGCCCTGGAGTTAGTGCTAGACTGTCTAATAAAGTGTAAAAACAGTATCTCTATTAGATTCTAAAGCCATAAGATTCTCTTTCTCAGATGAAAATGTCCAAGCAATAGAAAGTCTACAGTGGTTTTAAAAACGTACACTGAAAAAAATAATTCAGAGATGATTCCTTGGATTTACTGAATTTTTTTTAAGTTCAGTAGTTGTAAACAATTTATTTCAGCTGAGTTTAAACAAACAAATTAAGTTGAACTTTACTAAATTTTATTTGTTTGTTTAAATTCAACACTTATAAATTGTTAGCAAAAATTTTGCAGACATCATTTTTTTTCAATGTATCGAGAAATCTGAAATGTATAATTAGGGAACATATGAGAGCCTGGATCGCAAAACTTTGTTAATACTGTCAAAAGTGTAAATGTTTGAGAATTTCACGTCCTCCAAGAGGTGAGATACAGCTACTGAATATCTGGAATTTGAGAATAAAAAATAAATCAAAATATTAAGAAAATCGCCTAAAAAGTTTAACAAAATAATTTCTGAGCACAGCATAAGCATATAATAATAATAATAATAATAATAATAATAATAATAATAATAATAATAAGGTTTGATATATTTACGACATACACATTTATTTATTATTGGTTTATATTTTTCTTTTAATATTACATTTTTTTTCTATTGTTCATTATTTACTCATTTATTTATTTTATACATTTGTGTATTTAATATTTTATCTTATTTATATACTTATTTAGTATGCATTTGTGCTTTTTAAATACTTTAATACTTAATGAATTGAACTAGTGTGGGATTTTATGGGGTTTTATGTATGCGTTTCTATATTTACAGAGCTATTATGATCTAAGAGCCAAATTTTTTTTTACAAAATTTCTGCTTGAAAGATAATGTTTAATTAACATTCGAAGGATGATTTTCACTTGTACAATGTGTTTTGGGCAATTCCCTAAACTACACGAGCAACATAAGGTCACATTTTGCTTCAGATTTTCCAAAAAAAGTTTATTTTTTGATAATTGATACATTGCATGATTTAATAGTTGTCTAAATTCTATTCATAGAAACATATAATAATATGCTACTTTACTGTTTTGAATAAATTCAGTGAAATTAAATGTCAAAATATTAGTGAAATAGTGTCCTACTGTCAAATTATTTATGTAAAATCATTATAAAAAATACCTATTCTGATTCATACTTATTAGAATATAAAAATTAATAGAGGATCATACTTAAATTTTATCATATTTTAAATAATTGAAATCGTCCTACTGACCAAACGGTAAAATGAGGATAGTGACAAAGTATAAAGACTTTAAATAAAATGTATACTTATGAATTAGTATTTTGGGTCACACTTTATATGAAGTGCCCTTACTTACACTGAAATTAATCATTAGTGTGCTTTGTCGAAATGCATGTTTTTACATTGTAATCATGCTTGATTAAATACCTGCATGTGATTACATCTGTAATTAAAATTACACTTTTGACCATCCCTTACACTTTAACCCACCATAAAACCTACACAAACCAACAAATCTGTCCCTAACCCTACCCATCCCACCTCAACTGAACCTGAAGTGTTCTGCAATATATTAAGAACAGGGTAAGTACATTGTAATTATATTTTGATGCAAGTACTTAGTAGTTAAGGCCACTTAATATAAAGTGGGTCCATATTTTGAAGCTTCACTGTGACCTTTAATGTTATTTTTTATTATGTAATCAAATTATTCTTATTCTTAATTTACCTGACAAGATTTGTTTTCGGTATATATACTTGCTATAATGACATTTTAGTGAGTGTGTTTTTGTAAATCATGGTAAATATATGATATTATTGTTATTATTTTTATTGTTAGCTGTTATTTTTTGCAACATAAAAAATCTAATTAAATCTAATGTATTACAAAAGACTAAAGTCAAAGCTTTATGATTCTTTTTTGATGCCTGAAAACCTCTTTAGGTCTCTGATCCTTGATTATTCATCACAAACATTTTCAAGACAAAACAAGTACACATACAAGATTCATTAACATGACTCAAAGAGACGTAAGTGCTTGGTGCATGAATCACAAAAAGAGTTACAACAGACAATGATTCTTTGAATAGAGGGGCAAAATCATCCTGACATCCCAACACAAATGAAGTTACTACTTGTGACTCCACCATCAACAATAACAACGTGGATAAAACTGGCAAACAGTCAAACAATGCAAACACATTTATTATTCATGCCTCACTGCATGCTGGGAAGAGTTCAAATGGGGTTAAACCACACATCCAGTGCGATATAAAATGCATTGAGATTCACTTTAACTGTAACAATTAATTATAAGACATTAGTGGTTCTTTTTTAAACACAGTTTTCATGGATTACTTGCTTTGAACCAAAAACAAACCAAATCATATTTAGATTATGTACTTTTTATGTAAAATATATTTACCTTACAGCCTTATGATGACATATATTTTATCTGACATCTATTTAAACTCATTTTAAAGAATTTTGTGCCATTTAATTGTCTAAGTTATCAAATAAACACATTTTGTGCAATGAGAAATAATCATTTTGTGGTAAGAATTAAGGTTAGTGCATGAAAATTTGTTTAGTCTGTTTTTTTATCTGTTTTTAATCATTTTGATTATTTGTTTGATATTCTTGTCTCTTTTATTCTTGTTTATGTAAAGCACTTTGAATTGCCACTGTGTATGAAATGTGCTAAATGAATAAACTTGGCTTGAAAACATTGCAAAATGCTTTTCTTACTTAAATCCAGTGTTCAACACGACAAATCTAATTTGTCAAATGACTACAAAAAATAAAATAAAACATTGTACACTAATTCACACTATTTTAACGTTGTGGGACAATGTGAGAGACAATGGCAGCATGTCCTCAACTATATATCTAGATATTTATAAGGTGAAGTGGATGCTGACAACAGAGTTCGAGTCCAAATGCAGGTTTATTACTAGGAATGGTCAGGCAGGCAACAGCCAACACAGGGGCAAACAGATGTACACAGGAAATCCAGAGTCGCAGTCAGATACACAAGCGATTGGCCAGTACAGGCATGCAGCAGACAACATAAATAAACAAAAACAAGGCAAAGGTCAAAAACACGGCAAAGCAAGGCAAGGAAAACACATCCTAATGTTCACAAAACTGTTTACAGGACTCAGCAATGAAGTGTGCGTGTAAGCATTGTATATAGTTCTTGTACTCAGTCCATAATGATCCTCCGGCTGTGAGAGTGTGCAATCAGCGGAATCTGGAACAGGTGCGTGTGAGCGGTGCACGACTGGAACTTGTAGTCCATGTAATGGCGGATTTGTAGGTCTAAGCGATCTACATGTTTATCAGTGATCTGCAGCCGCTGGATCGCTGGTGATCATAACAATATTATTTTGTTTAATTCTAAGTAATATGTGCTTGTGGTGGAGAAAAATCAAGTTTTATTTGCTTTGATGTTGTGGCTTCGTCTCCTCATTTGGTAGCAGAGTTCATGTTATCACCTGCGTAGCCACTAATTTTTTGGCGGCATATCACGACGTGAGGTGTTTCTTTAGATTTACTTGTCACCAACCCAGAGAGACCCTTTTTTTTTCCTCCCCTTAAGTTGCACAATACATAAAAATTCTTGCCTTTCACCTCAACAAAGAAAAAGTAGTGCTTATAATTGCAGTTTGCAAACACTAACTTTGAGCTTGTTGGATTTGCCATTGTTCTGACTCCTGGTCATTGGTGTGTGTGACTGACTGTGCATGTGCTTGTGCAAAACACTTGCCCTACTCTGCCTCTGATTGGCAAATGTTGGAAATGTACTCTATCTAAGCCAATCCTCACGTTCTCAGTTACACCACAACACACCAATTATCATCACTGGTTAGTTATGTGTCCTGCCCTAGCCCCAAACACACACTCACACCCAACCCAGAGAAAGAGGGGTCCTATAACTGAGAAAGACGCTGCTTTCATGAAAACCGCTTCAGCATTCTCAATTATAGTAACGCACATTTCATTGTCAGTAACTGTAACTGTTACTGAAAAAAGTATCGCGGTTAGAAACGCTGTTTATTTATAGTTTTGTTATAGCACTGTTATACAAAATATTCAATCAAGAAGCATTTAATAGACAAATAGACAATTTCTGTTTTCAAAAATAATGTTTTTTTTAAAGCTAAATAATTTGCCAATGGGGTAAGAAAATTAATCTTGCTTATATTTTGAAATAAGTTAATTTTACTTACCAACTTGTTTTAAGGAAAAACTAATTGAATTTTTACTTATTAATTCTGAAAACAAATCAATAGTTTTTACTTGTCTAGAAACTGCTTCTTGATTTCAGAAGTTTTCGATATTTGAACTAGAAAGAGACATAAAATGTAAGTAAGAAAAGCATTTTTGCAGTGCATAAATCAATACACAGACAAGTGAAACCACTGTAACAGTGTCGCGACCTTTATTTTTCAGTTAATTGTGTCTTGTGTGCTGTTGTCAAAGACAAGAATGAGAATAAATTAGCTTAATGACTAACTATGAAATAAATGGCAAGAGCATTTTCAATATTTAAACAAGATATACCATTACACGCAGGTATATTTCAATAGATGTGAAGCATTTAGGCACACAACCAATGCAAATCAAAAAATGGGCATTGGGAAATTAAAAGAGAAGCATGCATGAAGCTGGGAGAAAATGAAGCAAATGTTGTGCCTTTTGTGACAAACTTCAAATGAGATTGAGGGTCTCATTCACTTTGTATAAAACCTCACGGGCTATTCCTGTTATAGTACTCCATGGTAATGGATTAACTTTTAAAATACTCTTTTCCTGAGCTTACTAATTTAAAAGTTTCCCTGTTAGATGACACATGCAAATAAATCTATGCTTTCAATTACATCTCAAAAGCTGAAGCCAATTAAAGAGCACGTTGGCTTCACAATTGCTTTCCAAGAAAAATCAATTCATTATTTTGGATAGAATTGCTGCAGGGATGTTGCACAACTAACTGTAAATTATTTCCCTCGTGGCCCAGAGGAGTAAAACAAAAAATACGGATCTCTCTCTCCCTCTCTTTCTCTCTCTCTCCCTCTCTCTCTCTCTCTCTCTCTCATGCCTCAATCAAAACAGCATATTTGAGCAGATACCTTCCGTAGAGCTCTTCTGCTTTAAAGAAAGACCATTTAAAATAGCAGAAATGAAAGCCTGCGAGTTTGAATGAGGAATCTGCAATCTTGTTTGAACTGCTTTTCAATCAACATCACTGGAAGGTTTAATATTTTCAGAGTGCCCTTTCAGGTCGTCAGGGTTGAAAAATAATGTATTCCACACAAAATGACTCAACGCTTTATTTGGCGAAGCTTCTTTTTTTTAGCTTTGCTTTGCTGAACTGCTTTAAAGTCCAAACCAGGTGCGACATCGGTAGTTTTTTTGGCCCACGATGAAATTGAAAATTTGGTTTACAAAATCACATTCAAGGTCACTGTGCCAAAGGATAAGGCCACCAGCAGCGCTGATGCTTTAGCAAAGCTTTAATGATCATCAATGTTTTTTCATTTAGTACAGTAAGGACAGGAAAAAAGTAAACATAAAAGAACAAAATGTCTTTTTCTAGCAACAGTGTGAGAACACTGTTTCGTGGAAACATTTTTGTCAAGGTAAAATGCATGCCATTTGACATTGTCAAGGGGTTCTTGTCATAGCAATGGGTCAAGCTCTATTGTGTACTTTTTTCTGGGGATTTTAAATTTATTTTTGAAACCACTTATTTGGAATTCCATGAATGTAGACACACTCCTTTTATTGCCTTTTCAAAAGCTTAGAAATGGCTCATGGTAGGGGTTTGTGGTCCATACAGATCAATTGTGATCTACTTAACCCCTTCTAACTGCATGTTCTCATGATGCATTATTTTGTGACATTTGTCAACATTTGAAGTGTAAGAAAACAGTTTTTCTAAATTGTCCTTAGAACAAAATGAGGTGTATTTGAATAGTTTGATAAAAGGTTTTGATCCACTTCAAATGTAGACTACTATATATATATATATATATATATATATATATATATATATATATATATATATATATATATATATATATATATATATATATATACCGCATATGTACAGTACATACAAATACCGTTTGTTGATATTGTTATATTGTCCTTATTCAATTTACACTGTGTTGTTGGTTTTGTTTGAGTTTTATTACTGTCTTTTCTTACCCTTATGTTAACATTCCTTCCCTACCCTCATGTTTGTCATTGATGTTAGAAAGGCTGGTAGGTAAGTAAGTCACGTGACATACATCTCAACATGTAGGTTTACAACTGTCTAGATACACTAGGGAAGAGGGTGTGCACTTACCCTAGTACTTTTGGTCACATTGTTAGTTAGTGTAGATTAGGTAGGACATCATTGACGTCGAAGATTTATTTTGTTTATATCTTTTGTTTTATTAGATTAGATTAGAGGGGATTATTGTTGAATATTAGTAAGACTGTTTTGGTTTTGATTGGTTATTTTCTTTAGCACCACCCATAGCCAGTCTTTCTAAAAATTCTGTTTATTGTGTCTAAAATTGGAAATAACTATTATTATTATTATTATTATTATTATTATTATTATTATTATTATTATTATTATTATTCTAAATCACTATTATTTTTACACAATTTATTGTTGTCCGTCCTTACTAAGGAGCACACTTTACTTTTTAGTTTCTGTTTGAAAAAAAAATTAATAACAATAAATAAATAAATATATATATACATACATACACACACACACACACACAGAGACACATATAGATATACACATATACACACACAGGGCCTTTTATTTTCATTTTTGATCACTCTGGCTGTGATTTCCTGCTGTACCCTCCACAAAATCCCTTCTTCATATAATAAATGGTGTATATAGCTTAATATGAAGAATGTATTTACCTGTGTGTATGTGTTATATATATCTGATATATATCTGCTCAGATCTAGTGCCAAGTACAGGACTAGAATGTAGAGTTAAGAATGTAGTTGTTTGGATTTTAAATATGCAGTTCATTTATAAGGGTATCATCTATCTGAACGGCCATTCTATTTCCCTGCCGAGAGCACCTTTCTGACAGACACTTATTCTGAAATCTGGTCTATGGCTGTATAGTAGCTAAACGTGAAATGTAACTCCTTTTAAGTATATCTAATGTTATTATTTGGTCACAATGATCAGTAATTTGTTCCAGAGCAGCCAGATTTGATTGCAATGTTAAGTTTTAGAGCTTTATATATAAAGTAAATGCTATATGTGTCACAGTCTGGTGTCCTTGTGTTTATGTCGTGTGATGTTGTGTCGTGTTCCTTGTGCGTGTGTTTGTCATGTGTCTGTTTTGTAAGCCCTGTTTGTAATCTGTGTAATCGTGTCCTGTGTTTTCATACATCGGTTTTGGTTTAGTTTGTTGTCTGTATTGAAATGTCAACCTTTGTTGTCACACCTGTGTGCTATGTTTCTGTGGTAAATGTGTTTTTGTAAATAAATCAGTGTTTTTTTTTAAAGTCTTGATTGTCTGTGGTGCGACACAATGTGACAATATTAAAACTTGCCCATTGCTTTATTTTATTGATTTACTTTAATCATTTTTATATTATAGTTTACTACGCACACACACGCACTCACGCACACACACACACATAAATTTTCTTTAACTTAAGCTTTATTCATCACATGATTGCATCACACATTGTGCTGATTCATCTCATATTCAAATTCAGTCTCTTTATTCAAGTTTTAGCATTGGAGAAGGAAGCAGATGAAAAGGGTCGTAAATGTTCGACTTGCAAATAACATCTGAATTAGGTTCTCTTTAATATCTCCCCACTGAGCAAATGACTTATTAGCTCAGAATTACTCTGATAGCCTTAGCTGAAACTGCATAATCATAATTTTCGTTCAAAGTGCATTACTGGCCTGCCTGCCTTGTTTAAATGGAAGTTGCGGGCACTTACGCTAAGGAATAAAATTCATTACAGGCCCCTGCAAAGGCTTTTCATCCCGCAGCCAACCGGCTCAATTCTTTGCCTGACATCTCATTTTTATGCAAGGTAAACTTTAAAGGTCAACAGCATCCACCCATTGAATTTATTTAATTCATACAATTCATGTTCGGAAAAATCCTATTGTGCTGGTGTTGCCTACCGCTGTCATTTCCTCCACTCCAAGCAAAAAGCTAAACAGATGGTCATGGACACACGGGGACTTTCAGCAAAGGAAGCTGATTCAAATCCAGGTTTATTTTTGGCAAATAATAACTAAGCACACAAAAGACTACAGTAATAACATCAAAATATAACTCTGAGTTTATTAAATCCCTCATCCCTTTGAAAAAAATAAAAAGTATTGCAGTGGTACTATGGTTGTGACCTTTCAGATGATACTTCCGTTAACTTTACTCATTCACAGAATACCATTTTATTACCGTAATACAGCTGTATGAGTGTATTATATATAAAATGTATAAGTGCATGTGTGTGTGTGTTAGTCCCTTATTTATCAGGGGTCACCACAGCAGAATGAACCGCCAACTATTCCAGCATATGTATTACGCAGCGGATGTCCTTCCAGCCGGAACCCATTACTGGTAAACACCTATACACTCTCACATTCACACATGCTCTCATACAATACGGCCATTTTAGTTCATCCAATTCACCTACTGCATGCCTTTGGACTGTGGGAGAAACCGGAGAACCAACGCGAACACAGAGAGAACATGCAAATTCCACACAGAAATCAAAACTGGCCCAGCCAGGACTTCAACCAGTGACTAACTATGCTGAAGCTGACGCGCACCTCTCAAAAAATTTAATTACAAGCCACAATGATGCATAGTGCAAGCTTGGTACTGCTCAGGGTTGGCAACTTAGCGACTTTGTCACTATAACTTTTCAGACCCCTCTAGCGACAAATTTTTAAAAAGCGACTAGATTTTTGGTGTTTTTTGGTGTTTCTGGACATTTTTATCGACTCATGTGTCCATACTGTACCGTTCCTACTCTTCTCAATGAGCAGAGGTGATGCCGTCGGCCCCTCCTCCACCTCAGAGCACTTACAGGTGGCCCAGTCCTCGTACAGCAGTCTCCCCCACCTGCAGCCTGAGAGCAGATCACCCCTCTGCGTACCGACTGCAAATGATTTAGCACCGCGAGTGTGAGGTATTTCCCCTGTACAGTCAAATCGATCTTCTTCTTTGTTTTATAATTAACTATTTAATTTGACCATTTATTCTTTTCTTGTTCACAATTACAGAGATTTTAGTGACACTTTCAGAACTTGAGTTTATTAAGTCTGAGAGATTACTGCAAATTCACTACACATCTATAATGATATACTGCAATCAAACATTTAGTTAAATTGACATGCATACATAAAGTGTAGTGCAAATAAAATGACCCCTTTATTAACCACAGGCTGTTTGTGTAGCCAGCAGGTGCCTATAAGTGTGAATGTCTCTCTGTAAGCGATAATCTTTCAATAATGTTTTGCATAATCATATGTTTGCCATTTATCTGAATGGCCACTGTTAGCTAAGCTATCTGTAATATTACCATATGTATATGATATGGGCATCAGAGTAAATTGTGTTTGCTACTCAAGAGGGGAAATACAATTGTTTGCAATAGAATCCTAATTCTGTATTTTTGTTTGGTCTTGCACAAAAAAGCAGTCATGTAGCCGAATCTATGCTGTGGAGTGGATTTCAAGCAGCAGCCAACAGCAAACTCCTATGAAAAGATGTTCAAGCACTTTCTGCCAGTGAGTGAGAGAGCAAAACAACACCAAATCTTGTAAGACTTTTTTGTTGCATATGCACTGGATGTATTTCACACAATGTACTTTTTGTGCTCAAATAAATCATTCATAATATACACTGAAAAAAAGTGTTGCATGCAAAACTGTTGCAAACAATTTATTTGTGTTGAATTTAAACAAACAAATTAAATTGAGCAATGTTCAACCTAATTTGTTTGTTTAAATTCAGCCCAAATAAATTGTTTAAAACCACTTAACGTAAAAATATTGAGTAAATCCAAGGAATCATCTTTGAATAATTTTTTTCAGTGTACGTTTCTGCCTATTATTTTACACTATATAAATAAGCGGTATTTAAAAAGACTAAAATAGTTGTTAGAAACCTTCAGTACACGTGTGGTCATCAAACTGCTTCTCCACAAACAAGGAGAAGAAAAAAAAAAAAAAAAAAAAAAAAAATTACAAGACATTGTCATAATCCCACAAATTTCATTTTGCATAATATTGGCATCAAATTCAAAACATACTCAGGAGATGTGTGGCTTTTGACCTATTACTTTTCTGATTGCTCCAGGACTAATTTCATATTTTTGTTTATGAAATAATAAAATGTTTAGTGCCGTGCAATTTTTTTTACATTACTTAAGCATCTATAACTTTTTTCATTTTGAGTATTATAAACTCTAGATGATGGATAATAAAGACCAAAGTATCTTCTTTCCAAAGATACATGAACTGTGAATGTAGACCAAATTATTGAGCAACTGTTAATGTTTTAGTTTGGGAAGGTCATTTTTGGGAAGTGCCTCTGACAGTGAGCGAGAGAAGGACACCGATGTAGTCTCAGAAAACTTTACAGAAATCTAATTTTGCATGCTATCTTCATCAAATCTGAAATATAAACTCATGAAACACTTGGCTTTCAAGACATATATATTTTTAGGACAATACATTAATGTTTTCCTGTGTTTGTATATAGTTGAACATTTTCTCATGACTTCATAATGTATAACTTTTTATATTTTTGAGCATGAAACTTCCCCTTTTACCACGGTAAAGCCCAAAGTGTCTTCTTTATTCCTAATTTGTGTTTGCAGCTTACTGGCATCATGTACTGTTACCATTTAAAGTTAGGTAGGTGTAAATCCCCAATGTGAGTGCTGGCTAATAGGTTACAAACAGCAATGGTTGGACATGATGATATCAGTAATATATGCAATCTAATATGACGTCAGTAATATGATGTAATCTAACGACATTTAGCGACTTTTCGGGAAGCTTAACGCCATTTCATTGAAAATAGTTGGAACACTGGTAGTGCTGACAAGTGTGGGTGGGGGTGAAAGCCGAGTGAACGCGTTGGAGTGAGTGTTTACAAGTGTCGACCTTATGATTAAAGTTGTGTTTGCATGTCAGCCAGTTCCCGCCTCTCAATAAACATTTCGGAAGTGTTATTGCAACACAAACAAGCATGCAGATGTATAAATGCACGACAACGTGCAAGGCAGGCGCCGTGGGTCCATAGATGAGAAGTATTTTTTTTTTGACAACTTTTAACTTTTACTCCTTACAATTTTACTCAAATATCTGTACTTTCTACTTCTTAGATTTTTAAACTAAGCTCTTTACTTTTGTTTTCATGTTTTTGGTGGCACGATCTGTATTAGTTCTTGTCATTGCACAATTTGAGCACCTTTTTGATGCAATCAGTCTATTTTCATAATTTCGTGCCTGCGTGCTGCAGTGCCCGACTTTTTCAACTAAGGCTATCGCGTTTGTAGGCTGGTTTATGAAGATTACAATGAGAAAGGCAAAGATGAGTACGCAGATGAGACAGAGGGAGATGGCGAATTTAACATGACTGATGCTACCCTGTTTACACGGTAATATGACACATTTTGCTCGATCAGATCACAGGTAAACAAGAGAAACACATTTCAGTTCAAAAATATGCCATACAGCTTAAGGTTAAGAGTCTTTTGTCCACTTCCGATCATAAAACACAGGATTTCTCTGGTCTTTCAATCTAATACCATGAAAACATTTCTAAATTTCTAAATGAACAATAAAAACAAAGTGTGGTCAAAAAACTGAGTTATATCCAAATGCACATGCTATGTCTCATATGGTCCAAAACCTGACAGGTGGACAAATCTAAGCTTGCTTTTATTAAAACAAATATAAATGTGCATATAATAAATAATACTACTAATAATAATATTATACAAAAGCAATTTGTCATGAATAAATTTAAAAAAAGCCCCCCGAGAGGAAGGCATGGAGGCAGGGCTTTTTATATTTATGTAGAAAGTAATAATTTTTAATGAATTCTTTTTCATTTGTAAAGATATTTGCATACATCCTGCATGTTTTAAGCAACGTTTAAGCGAGGTGCACAACTAACATGATCTGCGCTGGACTTTAGACCTGCTTTCAGCTGGTCTATTGCAAAGTCTATTTTAGATCCTCAAAATAGCAACGCACCACAAATATGAGTCCACAAAGTGGCACAAATGGATTTGCTATTTAAAAAACGTGGCAGAAAATGGGAAAATTAAGGTTGCGTTGATCTGAAAATAGCAACACGTCAGGGAAACATGTCTTGCGCCTTATTGCGCCAGGTGTATGACAGGGCCCATAATGTTTATCCAATAAATAAAACATCCACAATACCCTGTAAAAAAACAGCTCCTAAAGCAAAAATATTATAGAAAAAAATTATAAAAAAATTATAGCTTTCAGTTATAGCTTAGAAAAAGAAATGTATGTATTTTTAATGTATTTTCAATATATTCAATCAAAAAATATATAAAAGAACAAATATATACAAATATAAAAGAAAAAAAAGACTTCAGTGTAAAATGTAAGACATTATCAAGATAGACAGGCCTATAGAATTATTTTTAAAGTGTATGTACATGAAAGGCAGCTGTTGTTTTTGATTTGCTGAACGCTGTGAGTTTGCGTCAGGATGATGATACACGGGGGAAACTGGATATATACCTACCTAGTGAAACTAAAATGTAGTAGTAATGAATACTTTTTACTTAAGTACATTTTTCAGGCCGGACTTTACTTTTACTTGAGTACAAAAGTGTAATCAGTACTTCAACTTTTACCAGAGTCATCTTGAACATGAGTATCTGTACTTCTACTTGAGTAAAACAATTGTGTACTTTTGGATGAAATGTTAAACCGAGATCCTGACTCTGTGGTCACTAAAAAACCCATGGCACTTCTCGTAAAGAGTAGGGGTGTAACCCTGGTGTCCTGGCCAAATTCCCTCCATCGGCTCTTACTGGCCTCCCAATCATCCCCATCCACTAAATTGGCTTTATCACTGTTTCTCCACTCCCCCTATAGCTGGTGTGTGGTGAGCGCACTGGCGCCGTCGTCCTGTGCCTGCCGTCACATCATCCAAGTGGATGCTGCACACTGGTGGTGGTATGGAGAGACCCCTCTCATGATTGTAAAGCGCTTTGGGTGTATGGCTATACACAATAAATGTGCTATATAATACACCTTACTTACTTATTTATTTTGCCATCTGTGCGTGGGTCACGCCGATCACTCGACGCAGTAATTAAACCACCCTTTAGGAGTAAACAATATAGTGTCGAAACTGATCTAATTTGGTAAAATTTTAAGCTGCAAAGAGCAAATCTAGATTTGACTTGTTTATAACTTGACAGTGGGATAATCAACAGCTTGCCGTGCATTAAATAATTAAGTGCACTTCGCAAAGGCAACCTCCCTCCGCTTTACATCGGGCAGTTTTTTTGCCTCTGTGTCATGCATTTAAATTCCTTTAATGCATGGCAATCCTTTGATTATTCCTCATATATTTATGTTATATTAACATATTTTAATTCTATGCAAATAAATAATGTAAATATATGTATTTTATAAGCAGCATTGTGGTGCAGTGGGTAGCACAATTGCCTCACAGCAAGAAGGTCAGTTGGCATTTCTGTGTGGAGTTTGCATGTTCTCCCGTGTTCGCGTGGGTTTCCTCCGGGTGCTTCGGTTTCCCCCACAAGTTCAAAAACATGTGGTATAGGTAAATTGGGTAAGCTCAACTGTCCGTAGTGAATGAGTGTGTATTGATGTTTCCCAGTGATGGGTTGCAGCTGGAAGGGCATCCGCTGCGTAAAACATATGCTGGATAAGTTGGCGGTTCATTCCGCTGTGGCGACCCCAGAATTATAAAGGAACTAAGCCGAAAAGAAAATGAATGAATGGCTGATATGTATTTTATTCCACAGCTGTACATGTCCCACACATCATACTATTCTTTCATTTAGTTTTAACCATAGTATTTAAAGTAATTCATATCCAAATGACACTCCTGCAGCACAATTTCAAGCAACAACACAAAAAAAGAGGTCAATGTTGCCCATAAATTTCACCTGAATCATTTTAAAGTGACAGCAATCTGCAAGTATGTGGTTGGCAATGCAAATGGCAGTATCATTTCGTTGGCGAGCAGTATTTACAGTGACAGCGAGAGGCGATGGCTGGAACCGGCGGCTCAGATGGAGACAGACAGCTTTGGCTGTAAATAACAGCAAGGGAGCTTTTGCAAGCCATTAAACACTTCACACACAGTCAGAGCAAGGTAAACCTGATCCTCTTATCAAAGGCTAGAGGATACCAAAGATACAGGCTATTTGATGTAAGACACTATGAGACGACAAACTGATTCTTTTTTTTCTGAGGAATTTACAGTTGTGTGGGCTATGAATATCCAGCTTGATGTACAACAGCAAGAGTTTTATGAATATAACCAAGGATGCATGCTGTTGCATTGAAGCGGCTTGCAATACAACATGGGCTAATATAATTTTTATTAATATTGCATAGCCTTCTTATGTATGCACAACTTCTACATATATATTGTCTCCCTCTAAACAATTCAGTAACATATTATTCTTTTTCTGACCTGTACTTATTAAAATGCATTAAACAGTCAATTTACTTCTAGTTTTAAACCTAGAGGTTTTAAGTACAGTGGCAAAGTATACAAATTTTAAATGGCAACAAAATAGTATTTTGGGGCTGTATTGTAATCCATAAATAGGGTCTTTTAATGTAAATATACAGTGGGTACGGAAAGTATGCAGACCCCCTTAAATTTTTCACTCTTTGTTATATTGCAGCCATTTTCTAAAATCATTTAAGAGCATTTTTTCCCTCATTAATGTACACACAACACTCCATATTGAAAACTAAAGAGTAAAACAACAAAGGAGTGGCTTCACAACTGCTCCGTGACTGTTCTTGAATGGTCCAGCCAGAGCCCTGACTTAAACCCACTTGAGCATCTTTGGAGAAACGTAAAAATGGCTGTCCACCGATCTTTACCATTTGACCTGACAGAACTGGAGAGGATCTGCAAGGAGGAATGGCAGATGTTGCATCTTTCCCAAAAAGACTAATGGCTGTAGTAGATCAAAAGGGTGCTTCTACTAAATACTGAGCAAAGGATCTAAATACTTAGAACCAAGTAAACAGTTTTTCTTTTTTTAATAAATCTGCAAAAATTTTAACAATTCTGTGTTTTTCAGTCAATGTGGGGTTTTGTTTACATTAATAATAATAATAATAAAAAAAGGAACTTAAATGATTTTAGCAAATGGCTGCAATATAACAAAGAGTTACAATTTAAGGGGGTCTGAATACTTTCCACACTCACTGTATATATATCACCGGCCACTTTATTAGGTACACCTGTCCAACTGCTCGTTAACACAAATTTCTAATCAGCCGAACACATGGCAGCAACTCAATGCATTTAGGCATGTAGACATGGTCAAGATGATCTGCTGCAGTTCAAACCGAGCATCAGAATGGGAAGAAAGGTGATTAAAGTGACTTAATCATGGCATGGTGGTTGGTGCCAGACGAGCTGGTCTGAGTATTTTAGAAATTGCTGATCTACAAGGATTTCCATGCACAACCATCTTTGGGTTTACAGAGAATGTTGATTGTTGATGCCAGAGGTCAGAGAAAAATGGTCAGACTGGTTCGAGCTGATAGAAAGGCAACAGTAACTCAAATAACCAATCGTTACAACCGAGGTATGCAGAAGAGCATCTCTGAACACACAAAACGTCCAACCCTGATGTGGATGGGCTACAGCAACAGAAGACCACACCAGGTGCCACACCTGTCAGATAAGAACAGGAAACTGAGGCTACAATTCGCACAGGCTCACCAAAATTGGACAATAGAAGATGGGAAAAATGCTGCCTGATCCGATTTCTGCTGCGACATTCGAATGGTAGGGTCAGAATATGGGGTCAACAACATGAAAGCATGCATCCATCCTGCCTTGTATTAATGGTTCAGGCTTGTGGTGTAATGGTGTGGGGATATTTTCTTGGCACACTTTTGGGCCCATTAGTACCAATTGAGCATCGTGTCAATACCACAGACTACCTGAGTATTGTTGCTGACCATGTCCATCCCTTTATGACAGCACTGTACCCATCTTCTGATGGCTACTTACAGCAGGATAACGTGCCATGTCATAAAGAGTGAATCATCTCAGACTGGTTTCTTGAAGATGACAATGAGTTTCACAGTCAAATGGCCTTTACAGTCACCAAATCTCAATCCAATAGAGCACCTTTGGGATTTGGTGGAATGGTAGATTCGCATCATGGATGTGCAGCCAACAAATCTGCAGCAACTGTGTGATGCTATCATATCAATATGTACCAAAATCTCTGAGGAATATTTCCAGTACCTTGTTGAATCTATGCCACGAAGGATTAAGGCAGTTCTGAAGGCAAAAGAGGGCCCAACTCAGCACTAGTAAGGTGTACCTAATAAAGTGGCCAGGGAGTCTAGTCATACTATTGTCACATACAATGACATTTTAATTTCCATTTAGTTTCCAAAACTTTTAGTAAAACATGATTATCAGCATGTTATGCTGAAAAAAAAAATATGGTTTGTTTAAAATTGTTATATTATTTTGACATTTGGGTGTCTTTGAGTCAGAAGGTTGTGAACCGCCTGTCCAAAAGTTCAGTAGGTTGATTAAAAAATAAATTGATTTTTCTGACTCTAATATGTCAGACTTTGCAGGATTAAGAAGTAAAAAGAGTCTATTATACTTCAAAGAGGGTCAAGTTTTTACTTGAATGTCTTAATCTGTCCCTCAGGTTTAGAGCCAGAGGAAAAAAAAGACATAAGGTCATCTTGACCTCGCAATATAGCCGGACTATTCCCTCGCCCAAAACGCTGTGTTTGTGTGTGTGAGTGTGATACTTGCCTCGATTGGAAGGCCGCGACATGTTTTATTTATGATGTACTATTGCCCATGTAAAGGCAACACGTCCTCTGTCCCCCGTGTGCTTATCAAGGGCCACCTTCACCAGCTAAAACTCTTCTATTTCAGAAAACATGCAGAGCTGATCCGGTATGAATGCTAAAGGCTTCTCTCTCTGGCCAGGCTTGAAAGAGCAGTTCATGTTAATAGAGGCTGAGAGACTGGCTTTGTGGGGTTAGATGGCTAATTGTGGCCACACTTAGCCTCCTGAAATAAACACACCTGTCACAGTGATTCATATGTCTGAGACCACCTCTGAAAATTATTCAGAAGAAATGGAATTTGACAGAATCCGTATGTAATATGTATATATTTTTTGTATGTTAACATTATAGACTGCATAAAAAATATGAATGCAATGTCCGTGATATCACCTGTAAGTTTCTGAATATTGCAAATTAAGCTACAGGTGGGCGGGGCCAACCGCTACAACGTGTCAGCGTGTCACTGTGATGACTGCAAATAATAAATAATCTAAAATGGGCAAAGGGGTGTGGTGTGGGCGGAGCTTCAGATGCCTGGTTGCATTTTCAATCATTTTATCATTGGGTAAAAAGCTCAACAAATTCATTAAACGCCTCATTCATGTTCTGGCCACATGTTCTTGGTTGTATACTGTTTTAATGGTCCCACTTTATATTAAGTGACCTTAACTTACATGTACTTTTGTTCGTTACAGTGTATTTATTGACTGCATAACACGCCATATTGTTTGATAAATGTAAGAAATAAACCCCAAAAGCAACAGACTTAAAAGCCATAAAAAGTATAAATATAATATGTATGTCAAGTTTAGTGAGTTGAATTAGATGAGGTGATGTGAAGGTGAGCAGCAGATACCCGTCACTCAAGTGCAGTACATGTGCACTAATTAAAAGTAATTATGAAGTATTTAAAATTAATAGAAATTAAAATAATTCACCCCCTCATATTTGTAATGAAGAATAGATCATATTGGCTATATCAGGTCTCAAACTCAATTTCTGGAGGGCCACAGCTCTGCATAGTTTAGCTCCATCCACCTCCAACTCACACCTGCTTAATAGTCTATAGTAGTCTTGAACACTTTGATTAGTTAGATCAGCTGTGTTTGATTAGGGTTGGAGCAAAACTGTGCAGAGCTGCGACCCTCCAGGAATCGAGTTTGGGACCTATGAGCTTTATAGACAAAATTAATAAAGAAATAAATAATTGTACCAGGCTGTAAACATCTCTTTTTCTGCTGTTAAATCGGGCAGTTTAACATTGGGAGTCTATGGGATTGACTCCCTTTTTAGAGACAGCCTCAAGTGGTCAGTAGATGAACTGCAGTTTCAATCATTTCCATATTCACATCTATGTCAGAATTAAAACAATAAAAACTGAACCTAAACACTACACTTAAGGAAAAAAAAGGTTCTTTCTTGGCATGAATAGTTCCATGAAGAACCTTTTACATCCATGGAACCTTTTTCCAGCGACTGTGGTGGAGTTTGAACTTTCCATTCCAAAAAAAAAAAAAAGACTCACTTAACTTTTCCTTGTGGAACCAAACATTGCTCTTCTATTTCAGTGGGTGTCTTAACATAAAGGTAAATATATATATATATATATATATATATATATATATATATATATATATATATATATATATATATATATATATATATATATATATATATATATATATATATATATATATATATATATATATATATATATATATATATATATATTTTATGTATGCTTTCTCATTGTTATTTTAAATTTTAGATCCTGTTTTACATCATATTTCATACTTTAGATTTGCCAGGTGGTCTCAGACATTGAATGCCCCTGTATATAAAGTATGCACCCTCTTTTCACTCTCTGCTTTTGTATCATTGAACTTATACATGTAGACAAGATCATTCACACATATAAACAAAGATTGCCTATTGTGCATGTACATACTGTATGTATGTGTTTCTATCTGCATTCATATGCAGGATTCTCATTAGATGCTGCGAACAGTGATCATGTTTGTGGGTGTATGTAGTGGGATTTGCTCGCCTAAATCAGTGCGGGATTCATTTCATGCTCTTGGCATACAGCACATAGGTTCTGCTATTGTTGTGTCTGCAAAAACCTCTTATACGAGCATCTCTGATTGCTTCCTACTGACAAATCCCCTAAAGAGGGCGAACAGGCCTCTCGAGTATTTAGAAAATGTATAAAAATGCATCTTTTCAAGCATAAAGGCCCACATAAACACATGGCATATTGTGTATATCACATATCTTCCAGCTATTGAACAGTCACATCTGTTTGTCTCACATTTTAGCTCCATTTCAAAACCTATTGAGCTACCTCCATGTCTACTGCCTACACTGGTAGTATACCAGCTGATATAAATTGGCACAGCTATTCATTGGAGAAGTCTACATGGTCACACACAAAAAATATATTAATAATATGTATAGTTATTAAATATTCATTTTTGTTTAATGTCATCTTTCTCCTAAGTACAAGGAATAAACGCAAGTGTAACTTATACCAGTAAGTTATTTGTGACTTCTTTAAGAAATGTTTTACGCTAGCATCTTTAAAACTACTAATGTACTGACTACTAAACTAAAGTAATAACTATTTTACAAAAGTATGTTCTGCATATTATAAGCTCCATGTATTTTTTCCCCTGACCTTATGATGAGCTTAAATGCTAGGAAGGGGGAAAAAATAAAAACATGTTAAATAGGAAATGTTAAACGTTTTATTCGCAATAACCCTATTATTTTCCAGTATTTATTCATTTATAATTATATATATATATAAAAAAGGAATACTTGATTGAGTTGACATTATTCAACAGTTTGTCAGTAGGGCTGGATAAACATTTTATTTATTTTTTTTCAAGAGTTCACACTTGGCTGATGTATGGTAATAAAGAGAGAAGATCTCATAAGATCCTTGAGCCAGGGGCTTCCTCCCATTTGAGGGGCGAGAGGGGACTTTGAGCTCAGGTAGTTCTCGAGTACTCCCCTGTATATTTCAGGCTAATGGCAAATTAGGAATTGCTATGGAGAGTTATATTGCTGACTAAGAGCTCATCTATAATGCCAAACTATATTATAGTTTAGTTATATTTACAGTATTATTATGACAACAGCAATTATTTGTACTTAAGCTTATTTAATCATTCTTTAAAAGATTTTTTTTCTGTTTTAAAGGTATGTTCAAAGTGATTTTGAGAGAGAGAGAGAGAGAGAGAGAGAGAGAGAGAGATTTTGTGCATAATTACATGAATTAATCTGTATAATCACATTAATTAATCTGTATAATTACAGTAATAATCTGCATAATTACAGTAATAATCATTATAATCACATTAATTAATCTGTATAATTACAGTAATAACCTGTTTACAGTAATAGCCTGTATAATTACAGTAATAACCCGTATAATTACAGTAATAAGCATTATAATAAAATTATTCTGTATAATTACAGTAATAATCATTATATTCACATTAACTAATCTGTATAATTACAGTAATAACCTGTTTACAGAAATAGCCTGTATAATTATAGTAATAATTATTATAATCACATTAATTAATCTGTATAATTACTGTAATAACCTGTTTAATTACAGTAATAGCCTGTATAATTACAGTAATAATCATAATCACATTAATTAATCTGTATAATTACAGCAATAACTTGTGTAATTACAGTAATTGCCATTTAAATCACATTAATTAATCTGTATAGTTACAGTAATCATCATTATAATCACATGAATTAATCTGTATAATCACATTAATTTATCTGTATAATTACAGTAATAGCCTGCATAATTAAAGTAATCATCAATATAATCACATGAATTAATCTGTATAATCACATAATTAATCTGTATAATTATAGTAATAATCATAATAATTACATTAATTAATCTGTATAATTACAGAAATAACCTGTATAATTACAGTAATGATCATTATTATCACATTAATCTGTATAAATATAGTAATAACCTGTATGATTACAGCAATAATTTGCATAATTACAGTAATAATCATTATAATCATATTAATCTGTATAACTATAGTGATAACCTGTATAATTACAGCAATAACCTGCATAATTACAGTAATAATCATTAGAATCACATTAATATGTATAATTACATTAATAAATTATATATTTACAGTAGTAATTTGTGAAATAACAGTAATAATCTGTATAATTGCAGTAATAATTACTAAAATGGCAGTAATTATCTTTATCATTACAGTTATAATCTGTAAAATAAAATGACAGTAATAACTTGTAATTATGGAGCAAGAAATTAGTTTTTTTTTATACAGATTATCTAAATTTTTTTATTCTGACAGTTTTTTTTTTTCTTTTTTTTTTCATGGTTATTTTCTGCACCCCTTATTTTCTGCATCCCTGAAAAAGATAACTGCGGTGAAAAACTCTTATTGTGATTTAGGAATCATCTGATAGGCGAGTCATGTGTAAACTAATCCAGGACCAGCCGTGGTCAATCCTAAAGACATGATCCTGTCGAAATTAGTTTATAAACAAACCACACTAAATGGAGATAATTTGATATTGATTCTCAAAAGCTTTGATTTGATCTTTTTCCATGTTCTGTATTTATTATCTTACTGTTTGTTGTATGCATCTGAAATAGAGAGGCAAGTTCTCTTTAAATATACCTAAAATAATAGAAATACAAAAAGCTGAATAAACAGGTTGTGGCTTTTCGTTAATTTCGTTAAAACATCTTCATGAAATGAACTGAAATCAGAATCAAATTGACTCAGGACACCTAAATTAATACCCAGCTCTATATGTGCATAAATAGATGGGATTAAAAAATGCTAATTGAAGGTGGCGCGGTGGCACAGTGGGGAGCACTGTCGCTTTACAGCTAGAAGGTCACTGGTTGGAGCCTCGGCTGGGTCAGTTGGCATTTCTGTCTGAAGTTTGCATGTTCTTCCCGTGTTTGCATGGGTTTCCTCCAGGTGCTCCAGATAAAGTTAAGTTAAATTGTCCATAGTGTATATGTGTGAATGAGAATGCATGGGTGTTGCCCAGTAATGGGTTGCAGCTGGAAGGGCATTCGCTGTGTAAAACATATGCTGGATAAAGTTGGCGGTTCATTCTGCTGGGGTGACCCCTGATTAATAAAGGGACTAAGCTGAAAAGAAAATGAATGAATGAAATGCAAACTGACAAATTTAGTAATTTTGTGGAACATGAATTTGTAAATTTGTGTGTGTTCTATGAGTTAGTTAGACAGGTAGTCATATTTAAAAAAGCAAAATTTCATAAAAAAAAATTCTGATTAACATTATGATGGTGATTCTTTATCTTTGACCCATTCAGATGGAAGTTTTTAATACTTCAGCTGACTCCCTTGTGTTACCATTATAATAAACAGAATGCATCACATTTATATTTCCATGATGATGCGTCAGGTTAATCATGTGAAAAAACACACCCCATAATTTAAGCATGTATCTCTATTAGAGCTGCTCTTACATCACGTTAATTCATCAAATTCTCCCAAAATACAACACAATAAAGTAAGTGGCTGCTTAACTGGGAGAAAAACAGTGTAAACGTCCTAGTTACTTAATCAGAGTGTATCTGTTTGTGAGTAGCATATTGTCAGATTATGTGTACAATGATTATCATTGCCATCTCCCATAGACATCATCATGTATTTTACAAACCATCAATGTTTTGAGTCATTCATCCTACTCCATCTGCCACATTATCATTAATATAAGAGTTCACCACAGAACTGATGGAGTTGGAGACTGGGACACAGCGGAAAAAAAAACAATTAAAGTCTGCTTGAAAATATTTTTTTATAGATGTTAGTATCTAAGAAAACAAACAACATAACAACAAAAACATTCTTTTGACATGTAGAATGTATGTTTCCCTTTAAGAGTCAGTTGCACAGCGCCATGGCACATTTGGGATTTACATGGCGGACTTTGTAAGAGGAAAAACTATACACTTCACTAGTGAGAACACAGTTAAACCAACTATCTGCAGCACAAGGGTAAAGAATGAGCCTTCTCCATTCAGCCTCTTTACTTTACTTTTACTCTTTACTCCTTTAGTTCCGTGGAGTAAGGAAACGGTGTTGTACGCACTCCACTGAAGTCATCCATTAGCCAACATATTTAAATTTCATTTGTTAAGCAAAGATTTGACAGGTGGACAAATCTAAACCTGTTTTTATTAAAACAAATATAAATATGCATATAATAAAAACACTGCTAATAATAATAATATTATACAGAGAATGTCATGAATAAACTGAAAAAAACCCCTTTAGAACAGCTTTTCAAGAGTTCTCACTTAGTTGATGATTGGTTATAAAGCTTGTTTGGCATGCTGTCCCAGGAGAGAGCCCTGAGCTCATAAGATCCTCCAGCCTGGGGCTCCCTCCCGTTTGGAAGGCGAGAATGAAGTTTGAGCTCAGGTAGATCTCGAGAACTCCCCTGCTGTGGTAACTAATAAACAGATAGCGATTGCTCTTAAGAGATAACTATTTATTAGCAGCATGTCAATGGTGCCAATTTGGATCAGTCAATTAACTTAAGTTGCATGTTTTTGGACAGTGGGAGGAAACCAGGGAACCCGGGGGAAACCCACGTGAGCACGGGGAGAACGTGTACTCCGCACAGAAACGTCGGCTGGCTTGGCAAAGACTAGAACCAGTGACGCTCTTGCTGTGAGGCAACAGTTCTAACCACTGGGCCACCATGCCACTCATCTAGGAAAAGAGGAGGAGTAGGGGTGGAAGGGGGGATTCTTTAAAACAAAGATGGCTGTCATAGGGAACTTAGGGTATTTATAGTGGCTTAGTAGTTGTCTGATTGATGAATCATAAACTGCATAATGTGGGGCCAGCTGCAAGCAATCATCAGCACGTGATCCTCACGAAATTAGTTTATAAATAAACTTCACTTAGAAAATAGCAACAAATCGCGTCACACACACCTTATTGCGTCGGGTGTATGAGTCTTAAAGATATCAAATAGGCTAGTATTCCCCAAAACAGTGACAAAAAATAAATTCAGAAGACATCCAAACAAAGATCTTTTCAGGCTTCACCTTTTTTCAAGTCTTCTGACCAATCAAATGCTTTATAGCATCTCACATGTCCCCTTCAAGAGACTTATCATTTGTGTTTCAGCTCAACCACTCTCACTGGCTGAGCTTTGACAAAAAAATTAAACCCTATTTGCTGTTTTTTTTTTTTTTTTTTTACAATTGAAATTACGTCTCACATCGAACAAAAAAATGTATATTTCAATGCACTTCATGGGACCCTTTTCTTGCATTTTTAAACTGTGAAGATTGTCTTGGGTCTCCAGTTATTGCTGCTATTGATACTCAGTTATCTGCTTTGGATCCATTTGTGAATAAAGGTCTATGAACAGGAAAACGGCTTCTCAAAATTTCTGCAGATATTCATGAGTGTGCGCCAAGAGCCCACCAATGATCCCTTCAAATACTGCATACAGAAGCAGCTCATGAGGGTTTGGGATGTTCTTGGATCCGCTGTGTGTGTGTGCATGAAGGGAGGTCGTGAAAAATTGAAACCTTGGCTTCAGCTCTGCCACAGATCTCAGCATTTCCCTCATGACCGTCTTGTTTTGTATTCACTTCTTGTTATTTGAAGCGCTATATTCTGCCTGTGCAGGGCTTTTGAAACACACAGATAGGTTTCAGCAGGGACGGAAGAAAGTGACAGGTCAAAGCAACTTCCCTAGATGAAGAAAAGTGTCTTTTCTGCTGCACCTGGTCCCCGTGTACTGAATCATGCTTCAGCTTAAGCATACACAAATATTATGGAGACAAGTGGCTCCAGCTAACCATGGATTAACTTTAACAAATGAATAATGGAGTTTCTTGCTTAGGAAGTGAGTGGATCAGTACGAGGGTCCATTTCTAGCTCTTTCTACAGAACAAACCTATTACCTTAAAAGAAAAGTGTATTTTCTGACTTAATTAAAAGATTAAACAAACTAAGGTAACACTTTATTAAGGCGACCAATTCACACTAACTAGATGATTATTCATTTGCATTTTTGCCTGTTTACTAGTACATATAAGGCTCATATTAATGCCTTATTCGGCATCTGCAATTAAGAATTCGCTTTATCCCTTAAAGGGACTGTTCGTCTAAAAATAAAAATTTAGTTACTATATACTTTTATGAGTATTTATTTCTCTTACTATGGAAGTCAATAGTTACAAGTTTTCGCCACAACGAAATGAATCACCAACTTATCCAGCATATGTTTTATACATTTCCAGCTGAAACCCAACACTGGAAAACACCCATACGCTCTTGCATTCACACTCATACACTTCGGCCAATTTAGTTCATCCAATTCACCTATAGTCCATGTCTTTGGACTGTGGGGGAAACCGGAGCACCCGGTGGAAACCCACGCCAACAAGGGCGAGAACATGCAAACACCACACATACATGCCAACTGACCCAGCTGGGGCTCGAACCAGCAGCTTTCTTGCTGTGAGGCGATTGATTCCAGGTGTTTCAATTCAGCATGGCCACAGAGCTCTGATATATACCTTTGCAGAACCCAAACCTCAATATAATTTGTCTTAAAATTTAAAAAAAGTGACTGACAAATTCCAGTTGAATCCAGAAGTTGATGCTGCTATTAAAATGTGATTCCAGCATGCAGAACTGATACATTTCAAAATTCTGATTTTTTGTAAGTGTAATATTCAGAATAGTTTCAATCAAATGTCTTGATTCATGCCCCAAACTTGTCATTAAAAATCTTTTGAAACGTCTATAAAGAAAACGAATGGGGGAAAATAATTCCAGAACCAAGGCTGCTGAAAAAAGACCCACAGTGATCTATTGCATCACTGATTTGACAAGCTAAATTACATTTAAACTAGACTGAAGTGCAATCTCATACCTCATACTTTACGACCCTGGCTGGCAGACAGGAAGAGCTTCTTACCATTGAAAGTGGAATGATGGCCTGTATGTCCTTCTGCACAACCGTGAGCTCAGTGACCACCTTCTCGGCATCTGAGGTCGGATTCTGGCCCCGGTAATCAATGTTCCAGTTGATCCTTCTAGTGACTGATTGGCTGGTGAAGTTCTCCATCTCAAAGTCTAGCTGCATGATTTCAATACTGCCAGCCATGTCCCTGAAGAGAAACAACATGATAATAAGTAATAAGAAGAAACAAAACAATGGGGATCCACCAAAACATAGCCATTACGCTCATTTATAGGAGTCTAATAAGGGTCAGGTATGCATTTAAGCTTTAAACGGCTTAATGTGCTGGTCATCAACGGAAACAGATGTTCTGTCATGTATTAGGTGTTATATATCGAAACAATCAGCAAACAAATCAATCAGAGAACCCCATCTGTTGTTTGGGACTGGATTACAAGAGCTAAAAATGGATTTGCAAATTGCAAAGCTAATGAAAGAAATGCAAACACAAGATGGAGTGTGCGTATGTGTGTACGTATGACCCAAGTAATGCCTACATGGAGACGTTAATCAGGATTAATGGATTGAGCTGAGGTAGATTACATTAAATATATGCATGTGTGTGTACACAAAACATAGAAAAATGTAATGAAGTAATTAAAATTTAATGAATGCATTCAAGTGATCGCTAAAGGATGTTATATTGATATTGATACAAAACATTTCAATTCAATTCTGTTGCACAGTTTTCATGATGCATAAATGACAAACAAATAAATGAATGAATGAATGAATGAATGAATGAATGAATGAATGAATGAAAAATCAAAGTTTTTCCCCAAAATATTAAGTAGAAGAACTCTTTACAAAACTGATAAACAAATAAAAATTTTTTTGAGTATTTTTGAGAAGCAAATCAGCATATTAGAATAATAACTGAAGACTGGGGAAAAATGAACATTAATGATCATAGTTCTGATAAATATTTTTAAAAGATCAATAACTTTTGTATATTCAAATACAATAAATCATATAAAAATATAAATTATGTAATAAAAAAAGTTTTTTTTAATGTGAAATAATTCCTAATTTTACATTTTTATTGAATTTTCCAATCAAAACAGCCTTGGTGAATAAAATTTATTATTATTATTATTATTATTATTATTATTATTATTATTATTATTATTATTATTCATTCATTCATTCATTCATTCATTCATTCATTCATTTTCTTTTCAGCTTAGTCCCTTTATTAATCTGGGGTCACCACAGTGGAAGGAACCGCCAACTTATCCAGCATATGTTTTACGCAGCGGATGCCCTTCACTGAAAAAAGTGTTGCATGCAAAACTGTTGCAAACAATTTATTTGTGTTGAATTTAAACAAACAAATTAAATTTAATAATGTTCAACTAAATTTGTTTGTTTAAATTCAGCCCAAATAAATGGTTTACAACCACTTAACGTAAAAAATTGAGTAAATCCAAAGAATCATCTTTGAATAATTTTTTTCAGTGTTCCAGCTGGAACCCATCTCTGGGAATACACACTCATTCACACTCATACACTATGGACAATTTAGCCTACCCAATTCACCTGTACCGCATGTCTTTGTACTGCGGGGGAAACCGGACCACCCTGAGGAAATCCACGCGAACGCAGGGAGAACATGCAAACTCCACACAGAAATGCCAACTGACCTAGCCGAGGCTCGAACCAGTGACCTTCTTGCTGTGAGGTGACAGCACTACCTACTGCGCCACCGTGTCGCCTATTTTTATTATTATTATTATTATTATTATTATTATTATTATTATTTTTTGAAAGCATTAAAAAAATATGAAGAATGAAATGCTAAATGCTAATTAGATAAACTGATTCAAATGATCAGGTCAGGGCAGGTCTTTAATTAGTGCACTGATTCAAACGATAAAATCAGAGGGAATCTCCAGTGAATAATTTACTGATTTAAATCATTTGCCATTGATGAACTGCATTGTAAGCACTTTTATTTGTTTATATTTGCACATTTGAATTATCCAATTATAATTATCAGTAGTAGAATTCAGTGCAAGACAGGTTAGAGTACTAAAAACAATCTTTGAAAAAACAAAACATCCATCAATAAGTATAATTGACTTTTTTACCTTTTAGTACTTGAATATCAAATACTTTTGGACTCTGACTTAAAATCCCAATGAACCCGAAACTGCGATCGTTATTTTTTTCGTATTGTGACGCGATTACTAAAATAACAGAATTTTAAATGAGAAAACAATGGGCGTGGCTGAATTGATGTAGTAAAGTAGGCATTTCATTCTGAAAGATTGGGAAAAGGGTTTTAGAAGAGTTATTACAATCTAACAGACACCTTCCAACCTAACAGCTCCCAAAACCATGATCTCTCTCTCTCAAAACTCCAAAAACATTATGCAATTCGGAGTGTGCTTCACTGTGGGAGTGTGCTTCACTGTGGGCGTGACAAACCACCTGTAGAAAACACTCTTTCATCTCTGACACTTTAACTGACACTGGCACCAGTTTAGCACTAGTCACTTTCTTACAATCACTCCATATCTATATATAAAAAAGCATTGTGCATTTATAAAACGTGCTTTACAAGGTGAGACCACTTGTAAAAAAACACACTCGTTCATCTCTCTGACTCTTTAACCTACACTTGCACCAGATTTGAAGCAGACATTTTCTTACCATCACTCCATTTCTATAAAAACAAAAAAAAAAAAGGTTTGTGCATTTATGAAGTGTGCTAAACACAGGTGAGTGGGCTTGATAAACCATCTGTAGAAAACACACTCTTTCATCTCTCTGACACTTTAACCGACGCTTGCATCAGTTTTGCACCAGACACTTTCTTATAGTCACTCCATATCGATGTATAAAAAAGCATTGTGCATTTATGAAGTGTGCTTCACAAGGTGAGTGGGCTTAACAAACCACAAGTAGAAACACTTATACTCTCCATATGCACTAGACACTTTACTCCTTACTCTAACAGTTAATTCTCTTTTGTGTATTGACTCTTCATGTTAAATTGTTGAATGCCGCCTCAATTGTAGGTTGCTTTGGAAAAAAACTGTCTACTAAATGACTACATGTACAGTTTATTTTTCTTTTTTAAATATTTCCCAAATGATGTTCAACAGGGCAAGGGAATTTTCACAGTATGTCTGATAATATGTTTTCTTCTGGAAAAAGTCTTATTTGTTTTATTTCAGCTTGAATAAAAACAGCTTTTAATTTTTTTAAAAACATTTTGGGGTCAAAATTATTAGCACCTTTGAGCTGTATTTTTTACGATAGTCTACAGAACAAACCATTGTTATACAATAACTTGCCTAATTACCCTAACCTGCCCAGTTAACCTAATTAACCTAGTTAAGCCTTTAAATGTCACTTTAAGCTGTATAGAAGTGTCTTGAAAAATATCAAGTCAAATATTATTTACTGTCATCATGGCAAAAATAAAATAAATCAGTTATAAGAAATGAGTTATTAAAACCATTATGTTTAGAAATGCCTCGAAATAATCTTCTCTACACTCTTAGAAATAAAGGTACACAAGCTGTCGCTGGAGTGATACCTTTTCAAAAGGTACACATTTGAACCTTAAAGGTCCATATTAAAATCTCAAGGGTACATATTAGTACCTAAAATGTACAAAAGTGATCCTCTTAAAATTTTTAGGTACTAATATATACTTTTGAGGTACCAATATGGACCCTTTAAGTACAAATGTGTACCTTTTCAAAAGGTACCACCCCAGTGACAGCTCGCATACCTTTATTTCTGAGAGTGTATGTTAAACAAAAATTGGGGAAAAAAATAAACAGGGGGGCTAATAATTCTTCAGCTGGAAATGTAACTGAGTGCTATTTTTTTCAGGTCATCTGTACTCTCACTCAGAAAAAAATGATATTCAATTCATCCACCACTGGTATTTTGTAAAAACAATACACATAAGGTAAAAAGAAAGTGTTTTGATTTGCAGGAAGATTTTTAGGTTACACTTTACAATAAGGTTCCATTAGTTAATGTTAGTTAAAGCTACTAATTTACTAGCATGAACTAATAATGAACAATACATATACATCATTTATTAATGATAGTTTAACATTTACAAATGCATTATTAAAATACAAACTCATGCCTGTTAACACCAATTAATGCACTGCGGGTTAACATTAACAATAAACGAATATAGTTTCATTAACTTACATTAAATAAACATGAATAAATACTGTCATAAATGTATCATTCACTGTTTGTACATGTTAGTAAGTGCATTAACTAACACTAACTAATACAACCTTATTTTCAAGTGTTCCCAACTTCTGATAGTAAACTTTTTTATCTTTCAAGCTAGCTTGTATACCTGACTAAGGATGATAATGGAAATACATGTAGTGCGCCTTTGTTTGACCATACCGAACGTCTTGCTCCAAACTCTCTCCTTTTGCTTGAACTAATATTGATGCATACTGAGCCATTCAAACAAACACAGCAATGCCAAAAAAAACCCCAAAAAAAACACTTTTCAGGAGAATCCGTCAATAAATGGCTTACTTTTAGCAGTCTATTAAGCTGGGATTGGCTACAAAATAAAAATGTAAACACCACATCTCACCTATAATACAAAGTAATAAAAACAAAGATGCTCTACATTTATGTAACAACAATCTTTGATTTCAAGCGCATTGCTGAAATGAACACAAATGTGGTCATAAACACAGCTGAGCACTACAATCCAGCAACACACTGGAATTAAATTGGAAAAAATAAAAATGCAACTGTGCCCGGCAAATAGTTTCTTCATAGCGTTTGCAGGAAACCTCCATAATGGATAGTGGCAGGCTAAATGAGTTCTGTCTGTTGATTCTATGCACACACATCAAGGATTATTTCCTTTATCTGAGACTCGTGTTCTACAGGTAGATGTGCTGATAGCAGCTGACAACCACACCGAGAGAGAGACCCGCCAAAATATAATACTCCTCGCAGGGAGCGGAGGAGCCTGTGGAAAAATGCTGCAGGGTTATCAAAATGTTATCTGTGGGGGGTAATTAATGTGTCAAAGCTGCAAAATCAACAACCACTTCTTGTGGGGAATTAGAGGAATTATTATTTGGATTAAGTATTGTATTTAACTACACATATTGCATACAATCAAAAAAATCGAAATGTAAAAATATCAGCCAATTAGAATGTTATCACTCGATGATTGGATGAACAGACTCGATGACAAGACAACAACATATTAATTATAATACTTATAAATGATGGACGGTGGCTCAGTGGTTAGCACTGTCGCTTCACATAAAGAAGGTTGCTGGTTCGAGTCCCGGCTGGGTCAGTTAGCAATTCTATGTGGATTTTGCATGTTCTCCCCGTGTTTTTTTTTTTTTTTTTTTTTGGGGGGGGGGTAGTATAAAATAAATAAATAAAAAGAATGGATTGGTAAGAGTTTGTTTGTTTGTTTGTTTATTTACTTATTTGAAACCGGAGCACGCAGAGGAAACCCACGCCAACACGGATGAATGAATGAGTGAATAATACATGGTCACAATTTTAGGGTATGATTATGACATTTGCCTCAATAAACTCCTAATTTGATGCTTATAAAGAGTTATTAAGGTAGCAGTTGGGTTTAGGTATTGGATATAGGATAAGGGATGTAGAATAAGATCATGCCGAATATGTACATTATAAGTACTAATAAATAGCAACATCTTAATAATAGGTTTGCTAATAAATAAATAAATAAATAAATAAATAAATAAATAAATAAATAAATAAATAAATAAATATTCCAGCAATCCAATAAATAAACAATATCTTAATACATATTTTAATAGTAATATCTTAATAATAGGTTTGCAAATAAATGAATAAATAAATAAATAAATAAATAAATAAATAAATAAATAAATAAATAAATAAATATCCCAGCAATCCAATAAATAAACAATATCTTAATACATATCTTAATAGTAATATCTTAATAATAGGTTTGCTAATAAATAAATAAATAAATAAATAAATAACTAAATAAATAAATAAACAAAAATCAAATAAATAAATATTCCAGCAATCCAATAAATAAACAACATCTTAATACATAGCGTAATAGTAATATCTTAATAATAGGTTTGCTAATAAATAAATAAATAAATAAATAAATAAATAAATAAATAAATAAATAAATAATTCAGTAATCCAATAAATGAACAATATCTTAATACATATCTTAATAGCATGATCTTAACAATAATTTTGCTAATAAATAAATAAATAAACAATCCAGTAATCCAATAAATAATGAATATCTTAATACATATCTTTATAGCAATATCTTAACAATAGGTTTGGTAATAAATAAATAAACAATTTCTTAATGGCAATATCTTAAGAATTGCTTTGCTAATATATAAACAAATAAATAATCATGTAATCAAATAAATAATCATGTAATCAAATAAATGAAGAATATCATAATATATATATATATATATATATATATATATATATATATATATATATATATATATATATATATATATATATATATATATATTAGCACCTTAATTAGCATATTAATTAGCTTATAAATTATCCTAATTTGCTGATAAATAAATAAATAAACTTTTACCAATCCATTCTTTTAAATGTATTTATTTTATTTATTTTTACATACATACATACATTTGTTTTTCAAAGTATGAACGTGTGTTTGTTTTAGAGTTTGTATGTTGATCTGAGATTTTCATGTTTACTTATTAAAAACAGCTTAGGAGTCTAAATCTTGGGTGACATTATTATAAGCTGTACGAGTGCCATCAATTATAAACCTAATTTACATTTAGTTCCGAAACCTAATGCTGAATCGTGTTGTTCAGCAGTCCGCAATACACTAAAGTAGCCAACTATATGATTCGCAAAAGCCCCTTTGTTAGGAGATACTGTTTTGTCACTAATTGTTGCTTAGCTAATTAGAAATTGATGCGGCCAATTAAAACTACAAGGCCATTAACTGTGACTTCCCTACTAAAAGTTTAATTACTTTTCCTTTTGTTTGGAAGGAAATATTTAAAGCCAAACGGGAATCAATCAGTATCAAACGTGTTTGCTTTCTTGATGCTTATCCATTGGACGCCGCATTAAGAAAGTTAACATAGCCTTAATTATTTAGCCACTGCTGAGAATTGACTGTCCGGTACAACAAAAAAAGAGTTTTGGTAACTTTTGCTCATTAAACACTGCCAGCTTTTCAAAACGCCCTGCATTTAGAGTCTTTTTATAATTGCTTATAATTCTGGAGTGTAGAAAAATAGGGAGAAAGGAATAAAATGGAATGAGTGTGCTAGCAACTGAATCTCTAAGTGAAAATACACTAAAGAAATGATGAGGGTTGTCTTATGTTGACAAATAACGCTGGCATTACATCCAAGGCCTGCCTTAAACCACATATACGCAATGTTTGCTCCAAGCACTACAGAGTCGCTCATTAAAAGTGTTGGAAAAGATAGATGGCGAAAGAATATGGGCAGCGTATGCAAGGAAAGACATTTGCAAGTATAAGAAGAGAGCTGGAAAGCGTGGACAGAACGAGCCTTGCTAACAGAAAATCCATACAAGGAAACAGAACTGACTTGCTGAGAAATCAAGAGAAAGTCTGAAAAAATAATTTGAATTGTAAGATAAAAAGTTGCAATTCTCTGGAAAAAAATGTGAGAGATATTTGCAAATCTGAGACAAAAAAAAACTGTGATAATAACTATACTATAACTACTAATTCTGAGGGGTAAAAAAGTCTGTATAATGAAAGAAACTGTAAGATATACACTCACCGGCCACTTTACTTGGTACACCTTACTTGTACTGGGTTGGACCTAACCCTAACCACACCATTGCACCATCACCAGCAGCCTGAACCATTAATACAAGGCAGGATGGATCCATACTTTCATGCTGTTAACACAAAATTCTGACCCTATAATCCAAATGTCACAGCAGAAATCGAGACTCATCAGATCCGAAGTTTTTCCAATCTTCTATTGTCCAATTTTGGTGAGCCTGTGTGAATTGTAGCCTCACTTTCCTGTTCTTAGCTGACAGGATGGGCACCTGGTGAGGTCTTATGCTGCTGTAGCCCATCTGCCTCAAGGTTTGAAGTGTTGTGTGTTAAGAGATGCTCTTCTGCATACCTCGGTTGTAACAAGTGCTTATTTGAGTTACTATTGCCTTTCTTTTGGCTCAAACCAGTCTGGCCATTCTCCTCTGACCTCTGGCATCAACAAGGCATTTGTGCCCACAGAACTGCCACTCACTGGATAGTTCCATTCTCTGTAACTATTCTCTAAATATTCTCGGTAACTATTCTCGGTAAACCCTAGAGATGGTCATGTGTGAAAATCCCAGAAGATTGGCAGTTTCTGAAATACTCAGACCAGCCGCCTGGCACCAACAACCTTCCCCATCTTCCCCATTCTGATGCTCCGTTTGAACTGTAGCAGATCATCTTGACCATGTCTACATGCATAAATGCGTTGAGTTGCTGCCATGTGATTGGCTGATTAGAAATTTGTGTTAATGGGCAGTTAGACAGATGTACCTATTAAAGTGGCCAGTGGGTGTAGATAAACTCACAACACTCAAATAAGTTGCAATACTAAAAAAAAAAAAAAAAAAAAACTGAATTGTGAGATTTTATTCTGTGGCAAGCATAAAAAGTTGCAATTCTGAGGGAAAAAAAGTCTATACATCTGTATATCTATATATCTGTATTTAGCACTTCTAAAATTTAAACATAAAAAAAACAGGTTTTCAAACAGTCAGGTTTTTTTTTTTTTGAAAATGAAATTTTTTTAATTGAAATTTTGGACTTTGATCTTTGAACAACTTTTTACCTTGAAAAGTAAAAAAAGTGACTTTTATTAACATTTTTAATAGTTTAAAGTGATTTAATGTCTGGGTTAGTTATTATATATACATACATATATATATATATATATATATATATATATATATATATATATATATATATATATATATATATATATATATATATATATATATATATATATATATACATACATATATATATATATATATATATATATATATATATATATATATATATATATATATATATATATATAACGATACTAAAACCTCATATTGAACTGCCAGTACATTTTCTGTTATTTTACAGACTTATTTCTCTCTATTATTTCTCATACATAATATCATTTCAAACTACTAAAACGCCAAAAAAAGTCACTTTATTAAACTGTCAAGTGGAATTTTCAACATTTCAAAAGTCAGCAGAGCAAAAAAAGGTCCCATAATGCAATTCACAACTGTAAATACTGGAAAACACGAGAGAATCACAAAATACAGGAACTGTCAATTAACAGATTTTTTTTTTATAATGAAATTGTAAGATATACAAACTCAAAATATTCAGAGAATAAAGTCTGAATTTAATTGTTTTTTTAAAGTCTGGGACATAATAAAAGTTTTGTCAGGGTGTTTTTTTCGGGTAAAAAAAGGAATATGGAATTAAAGAGTTAGTAATCACACTTATGAGCAGCAAAAATATAGTTCTGTCTATAAAAGTATCATATAAATTGGGGTTTCTATGAAAAATGGTACTTTTGTCCCCGCTCTCCCCTAAATAAACAAAATAAAAATCTGAATTTTAACATAAAAGCTGCACTACTAAGTCAGTAAAAAAGTCTGTATAACGAGAGAAATTGACAATATTTAGACAATATTGTGTCTAGACAAGAATATTGAGAAGAAAATCTAAACACTGAGACCAAAAAATTCTAAAAAACAAAAACCTGAATTTTGAGATTTTATTCTGTGACATTAATAAAACAGACAAGTGGTATGGTGTAAAGTGGGACATAAAAAAAGATTGTCAGGATGCTAATAATATAAAATAAGGAATATAGTCAGAAAATTCAAGTTTAAAGAAATTTGCAATAGAGCAGTAAACTGTGGACAGTTATTTTTTTTTTTTTTACGTTATATCTTGCATTATATATGCAATTCTGAAACATTCAAAGAAAAGGTTTAATTGAAAAAAGTCTGAGCTGTGAGGGAAAATTCACACTTCTGAGGTATAGTCACAATTTCTAACAGTAAAGTATGAATCACAACAGAAAAAAACAAGAAGAATCAAGATAAACATTTGCTAATCTGAAAAAAAATTGTGAGATAATTTCAAGCATATTCAAACAATTTTAAATGATCAAAGGAGAAATAAAAATTACGCTGCAAAAAAATACAACAACAACCACAACAAAAACAACAAAAAGCAGCTGGTTAATAATCATATTCTTTTGTAATTTTACAGTTTTAGACAGACAGACAGACAGACAGACAGACAGGCAGGCAGGCAGGCAGACAGGCAGGCAGGCAGACAGACAGACAGACAGTCTTTATGCTCTAAAGCAATAAAACACACACACTGTGACGTCATTTCAGTAAAGTGTTAAGTATTCCTGTGAAAGTACAGTTTTCCTGGAAGCAAACTGTACATCCAGCAAAACGGCAGGCGAATGACACGGTCCGTTCACATGTCAGGCCGAATGAGAGAAATGATTTTGCTAGGTTTCACTAAATACAAAGGGGAAAAAGGACCAAGACTAAGAGGCTTAGAAACATGAAGAAAATAGCATGATGTTTAATTTAGATGACCTCGCTGCTAATCTCTCTGCCAACACTCAATCACTGCATCCTGACCCGCCTGATAAAAGGTAAATAACACTTGACTCTACTGGCAGGATGAATCGCTCAATCTTCCTGAAGATGGATTGAAATATAAAAAAGACTAGAGTTTTATTGAGACATCTGGACTAAAAAAATATTTGGGATGGTTTATTTTTTGCTGTTATTTGTACTGATATTTAAATGATGTATTTTATACTATGAATTTATTATGTTTATACATAATATTTCTGTTTAAAGGGACTAAGCTTTTCCCAACACATTTGTAAAAATAAAATTTTTATTAACTAATGTCTAATAACTGATTTATTTTATCTTTGCCATGATGACAGTACATAATATTTTACTAGATATTTTTCAAGATACTAGTATTCAGCTTAATGTGTATTTTAAAGGCTTAATTAGGCAAGTTCGGGTAATAGGGCAAGTCATTGTATAATGATGGTTTGTTCTGTAGATAATCAAAAAAAGGTCTTAAGACAAACTCAGAATTGCAATTCTAAGGGGAAAAATGTCTCAATAGTAACAAAAACTGAAGATATAAAATAAAATCTGAACATTGAGACAAAAAAAGTTGCAATTCTAAAAAAAAAAAAGGTTTTGAGATTTTATTCTGTTGCATGAATACAACCTAACAGGCAATAACATATAAAGTATAAAGTGGGATCTAATATAAGGCTTGTCAGGATGCTAATAAGGTAAAACAAAAACCTATAAGAGGCAAGCATTTATCCTTTATTTAATTTCTTTATTTAATTCCTTCAGGATTGACTCCAAAGCACAGTCTGAACATGAATCCTGTATCTTTATGTATTTATGGCTACAGACTCTGTGAGAAGTTTCTTTCAAAAAGCCCTGCAAAAACAATTTAGCATAAATGAAAACACAGGAAGTACTAATTGATTTGACAACAAACGTTCTATTGAATGT